>NC_073398.1:13475558-13679524 GCF_028641065.1 Leucoraja erinaceus
ATCACGCCACTATTAGCTCTAGTAATTGAACCCTTAGCTGAAAAAAAAAAATTAGAAACACATACCTGACATTAGGGTATAATACAAAACATTCAAATAACAAAATATTCTTATACGCAGATGATGTATTACTATATAACACAAAACCCCAAATCAGTATACCAAACATATTAAACCTAATCGAGGATTTCGGATCAGTGTCTCAGGATACAGAAATAAATGGAAACAAAAGTTGCAATTATGTCAATAAAACCGAAAGACTCAAACACATCTATTGAAATTCCCCCTTTAAAATAGCTACAGAAAAAATTTAAATATTTAGGAATTGAAATCAATAGAAATTACACGGTATGTTTAATGCTAATTATAGCCCCTTACTTAAGAAATTAAACAATCTAATTAAATTCTGGAAAACGCTGCCGATGTCTTTACATAGGTCGAATAAATGCTATAAAAATGATTTTTTTTACCACAAATCCCTATATTTATTTCAATCAATTCCAAATATATCTTCCAAAAACTTTTTCAAAAAAATTAGACTCAGACATCACAAACTTATATGGGATTATAAATCCCACAGAATATAAAAAGCACACCTCAGTAAACCAAAAGAGATGGGTGGTCTAGCGCTCCCTAACTTCATGTACTATAATTGGGCGGTTAAATATTAAAAATATGATTCACCTGCTGGACAACTCTGCCCAGCAGGTGGACGGGATTATAATGGAGAGAGAGGACTGCGCTCCTGGTAATACAGGCGCGACTCTCCTCTCACCAACGAATTTGAATAACAATATGATTATATAAAAATCCAATGATACATAGTACAATCAGAACGTCGGAAACAAATAAAACAGAACTTAAAATTAAGAAATCTATCTCTGCTAATGCCAATAGCCAATAACCCTTCGTTTAAACCCTCAATTATAGATAAATCCTTTACACAATGGGGAAAGAACGGGAATCAAAACGCTCGGAGACCTGTATGAATTAGGGAAATTATTACCATTTCAACAATTACAACTGAAATATAACTTGAAAAAATATCAATATTTTAAATATCTTCAAATCTGTGATTATCTGAAAAAAATATACAAAAGACTATTGTAATATTACCCCAGACGTATTAGATGAAGCCATGAAGATAAAGGCTGAATCAGCAAATCTAATATTATACTTATATAATATTATATTGAATGTAGAAATACCTACAGCCGATAATATTAGAAGAGATTGGGAACAAGAATTAGCTATAAAAATTTCAAAAGAGAGCTGGGATAAACACTTAATATATGTGCATAAATGCTCGATCAACGTACGACATACTCTAATCCAATATAAAACATTACACAGACTATATTATTCAAAAACTAAAATAAATAAACTCTTCCCCAATGTCTCACCCATTTGTGATAAATGTCAGTCACAAGAAGCTAACATAGCGCACTCTTTTGTTTTCTGTACAAAAATTCAAAAATTCTGGAACGAAATATTTGAAATCTTTACAAAATTATTTAAAACAAAACTTCTACCCAGAGTAGAATGGATCATTTTTGGAATATCGGAAGGTAACCCTGAATTAAATATGTTTCAAAAGAACTTACTTAATTATGGGCTAATAATCGGAAAAAAGCTTATACTTAAATTTTGAAAAATGCTCCAATACCAACAACAAATAAGTTGATTTCAAACATGTGCAAAACATTACACTTGGAAGAGATGAGACTCCTCCTAGCAGGTAAAGCAAATCACTTCCAAAAGACGTGGTCTGCATTTATGGAACTATTACAAGCTAAGGTGCAATAATAAGTTAAAATATAAAGGCTACCAGGACCGGGTAATGGGGGGTATAAAATACATTTTTAATAAAAACATGGTTGGTATATCCTTTTTTGCGGAGTTTTGTGTTACAATAGAGCGACTGATTTTCCTTTTTTTCCTTTTTTTTCCTTTCTTTCTAGGGTCTTAATTATTTTCTTTGCTTCCTTCTCTAATTCCTTCCCTAAAGGGGTTCTTTTCTCACAACACTTTCCTGCACCTTCACGATTCTTGCTTACTTTTCTTACTTCTTTTATTTCTTTCTCTTTAAAGCTCAAAAAAATGAAGTGGTACAACATAATGTAATAAAGATATACGCGATGTATTAATGTGATTTTACTGTACTGCTAATAAAAATAAAAAATAAATTAAAAAAAAGAAATTGTTTGTGATGGCCCTGAAATATTCAGCTGCTGATTGACAAGGATTTTCACTTTGGTAGAAAAGTTTCTTCCCTTCCCCTCTTCCACTATTCTGGGAGTTTTTGGTTATGAAAACGTTATTAAACAATTTTTTTTCTGCTCCATGATTTTCCAAAATGAATCAACGAAGGAGTTCAGAAACTTTCTCTCAAAAAATCCACAATGTCTTTTTCATGATTTAGTTCCATTTGATAAATGATGAAGCAAAATTTTGGTTCATTTCTAAATGTCCTTTGCTTAGGCATGAGCATTGAAACATTGATAACATTCATCCCAGTCTCAGGAAATGTGCAGAGTCCTACTGAAATTGATTGCTGACTCTTTGTAATTCAATCTGTAATTTTTTTTTTCTATTTGCTCTCCAGAACCAACACCAACAACATCTTTGACAACTGGCACAACTGAGTCCACCACCAGTTCCACAACAGGTGAGTCAAACCACTTTTAATAAACATTGGCTAATCTTTAGACAATGGGGCAACATTTCTAACATCAGCACTGTGGCTCCATTCTTTTATCTTCGCTCACATTATGCGCATGAATCGTGAAACTATACTGCTAGTAATAATGGCGTAAAGAAGACCATACAGTGTATGGAAGACGTGTTTCGATACGCAGGGATATCCGCAATCGTTCGAGATGGCAGGGAAATATTAATATGCTAATTGACAGATAAATAAATTTAGCAGCATACTATGTCCTCCTACGTTTTTCTACGATGAAGGAAATATCAAGTGTAACATGTTTATTAAAAGGTGCCAGTTGATAAATTCTGTTGAAGGATTCTAAACTGCATAACAATATATTTCAGATAATTGTAGGAAAGGCACACATAACAGGTACATATAGTCTCCATGCACACAATACCCATGGAATAAATCAATCTGAAGTCTCTGGTGCTTTGAGGAAAAGAGTTGCACCAGCTGTGGCACTTTACCGCTCCTTATGTTTCTAAATTTCTGATCAGTAGTTTCTTAGAATACTTGCTGAGCTTCCACAAAATCTGAAGTTGGTACATTAAGAAATTGAAATTGTGTGTGATGGCCCGTAAATATTCAGCTGCTGATTGACAAGGAAAAACGTAATGCAGCCGTGATAGTATGGCCGCATGCTTTATATACGCTGATGAAGAAAATGACAACTTGTAAAACGTTTTCATAAAATGTGCCAGCTCATGAATTCCTGTTGATGGCTCAAGAACTGTGTACACATTCCTCTTGGCTGTCCACTTGAATACAGCATTCTTTTCATTCACTAGAAACGACACCAACAACTGAGATCACCACCAGCAGTACATCAGGTTAGTAACATCATCTATCAATCTTGTTAGCTTTTCCTTTAGGACTCTGTGCTTTGTTTTGTGAAGCTCTATATAGCACCCTCTTCAGGAACATTTGATCATTGCTTTATTCCAAAAATGTAGATTCTCACCACGAAAATGTAGATTCAACTACTGAATTAAGGAGGCCTTTTGGTGCTGATTGCCTGCAATAATTTAAAAAAGAGCATTGAGACTGGCACCTTTCAGTGGACATGGATAAGGATTTTTACTTTTATAGAATAGGTCTCTTCCCTTCACCTCTTCCACTATTCCAGGAGGCTTAGGTCATGGCAAACGCTGTGAAACAGTTTTTTGTTTCTGCTCATTGATTTTTTCCAAAATTGATCAACGAAGGAGTTTAGAACTTTCCTTGAAAAATCACAATGTCTTTTCATAATTTCGGGCCAATTGATAAATGACGAAGCAAAAAACTTGTTTCTAAATGTCTTTGTCTTTGGCACGAGCAATGAACATTGTTAAAATTCAGCCCAATCTCAGGAAAATGTGCAGTGTCGTACTGAAATTGACTTTTTTTGCAATTCAATTTGTAAATGTTTTTCTATTTACTCTCCAGGAAACAACACCAACAACATCTTTGACAACTGGTACAACTGAGTCCACCTCCAGTTCCACAACAGGTGATTCAAACCACTTTCAATAAACATTGGCAAATCAAAGACAATGAGTCAACATTGCTAACATCAGCTTTGTGACTTACTTCTTGCATATTTGCTTACATTATTGGCATAAATTGTGCAAATATACATGTTAAGATGTCAATGTTTGGCTCATAACAATTTGACCAAATTATGACACCATTTCAATATAGTCCGGATTTGTGAAGGAAATGAGTTGGTGTTTTCTGCTTCTCATTTTCTTTGGGCATTCCGTAGCAAAAAACAAAACCATGATTATAATGAACACATTTTACGCAAGTTGAGGATCATGTATCAATGGGACATATGAACAGACATGCTTACCCATAGTGCACACATTCCATACTATTAGAAGTTATGGTATTAAGTAGACCTTGCGGTCTTTGGTAGACGGTCGATCTACCAGGAAATACGCAAATGGTGTGTAGAGAGAACAGGTTTATTTGTTATGGCACAGAAATATTCAGCAGCTGATTGATCAAAAGTATATATTGTCCGGCCAATTTTTCTACGAAGGAAAAAAATGCTCTCTGTTAAACATTTTAATAAAGGTGCTAGCATATGAATTCCTGCTGATGGTTTCCTGACTACCAGCAGTTAGCTGTATATCAATACCTCTTGTCTGTCTTGGTTGAATATTGCATTATTTTCTTTCAGGTTAGTGACAATATATTTCAGATAATTGTAGGAAAGGCACACATAACAGGTACATATAATCTCCATGCACACAACACCCATGGAATAAATCAATCTGAAGTCTCTGGTGCGTTGAGGAAAGAGTTGCACCAGCTGTGGCACTTTACCGCTCCTTATGTTCTAATGTTCTGATCAGTAGTTCTTAGAATACTTGCTGAGCTTCCACAAAATCTGAACTTGGTACATTAAGAAATTGAAAATTTTTGTGATGGCCTGAAATATTCAGCTGCTGATTGACCAGGAAATAGTAATGCAGCCGTATAGTATGGCCTCACTCCTTATTCAATTCATCGGTGAAGTGACGGGGAAGTGGCCGGGGACGGCACCGGAGACCCACCTAGTGGAGGTGGTGAAATACGCGAGCTGGGCGCTGAACTCCTTGGAGAGGCCGCGAGGGACACAGTCTGTTTTTGCTGAGCAGTTTATCTTCGCTTACATTTGTAAGAAGTAACCAATCTATATAGTAAAACATTTTTATAAAATGTGCCAGCTCATGAATTCCTGTTGATGGCTTTATAACTGTGTAACAATTCCTCTTGGCTGCCCCACTTAAATACAGCATTATTTTCTTTCACTAGAAACAACACCAACAACTGAGACCACCACCAGCACTACTTCAGGTTAGAAACATCATCTATCATTCTTGTTAGATTTTACTTTTGGACTCTGTGCTTTGTTTAGTGAAGCTCTATATAGCACCCTCTTCAGGAACATTTGTTCATTGCTTTATTCCAAAAATGTAGTTTCTCACCACGAAAATTTAGAAGCTACTGCCAAATTAAGGAGGCCCTTTGGAGCTGGTAGCCCACTATAATTTTTAAAAGAGCATTCAGGCTGGAACATTTCAGTAGACATGGATAAGAATTTTCACTTTTATAGAAATAGTCTCTTTCCTTCACCTCTCCCACTATTCCGGGAGTTTTAGGTCATGGCAACGCTGTGGAACAGATTTGTTTCTGATCAATGATTTTTACAAAATAGATCAATGAAGGAGTTTAGATCTTTCTTTAAAAAAATCACAATGTCTTTTCATAATTTCGGTCCAATTGATAAATGACGAAGCAAAATTTGGTTAACTTCTAAATGTCCTTTGCTTAGGCACGAACAATGAACATTGTTAAAATTCAGCCCAGTCTCAGCAAAATGTGCAGTGTCGTACTGAAATTAATTGGTGCCTCTTGCGATTTAATTTGTAAATGCTTTTCTATTTGCTCTCCAGGAACAACACCAACAACATCTTTGACAACTGGTACAACTGAGTCCACCTCCAGTTCCAAAACAGGTGAGTCAAACCACTTTCAATAAACATTGGCAAATCAAAGACAATGAGCCAACATTGCTAACCTCAGCTTTGTGACTTACTTCTTGCATATTTGCTTACATTATTGGCATAAATTGTGCAAATATACATGTTAAGATGTCAATGTTTGGCACATAACAATTTGACCACATTATTGCACAATTTCAAAATAGTTCGGATTTGTGGAGGATATAAGTTGGTGTTTTCTGTTTCTCAATTTCTTCGGACATTTCGTAGCAAAAAACAAAACTATGATTCGAATGAACACATTCAATGAAGAATCAAAATGACATCTGATAAACATTTTAATTAAGTGTGCCAGCATATGAATTCCTGCTGTTTGTTTCCTGACTGCCAATAGTTAGCTGTATACCAATTCCACCTGGCTGTCTTGGTTGAATATTGCATTATTTTCTTTCACTAGAAACACCAACAACTACATCAACAACTGAGACCACTACCAGTACTACATCAGGTTAGTGACAATATATTTCAGACACTTGTAGGAAAGGCACACATAACAGGGAGTACATGTAATCTCCATGCACACAACACCCACAGAACAAATCAATCTGAAGTCTCTGGTGCTGTGAGGTAGGAGTTGCACCAGCTGTGGCACTTTACCGCTCCTTATGTTCTAAATTTCTGATCAGTAGTTCTTAGAATACTTGCTGAGCTTCCACAAAATCTGAAGTTGGTACATTAAGAAATTGAAATTGTTTGTGATGGCCCTGAAATATTCAGCTGCTGATTGACAAGGATTTTCACTGTGGTAGAAAAGTTTCTTCTCTCTTCCCCTCTTCCGCTATTCTGGGAGTTTTTGGTCGTGGCAACGTTATTAAACAATTTTGTTTCTGCTCAATGATTTTTCAAAATGGATCAACGAAGGAGTTCAGAACTTTCTTCAAAAAACCACAATGTCTTTTCATAATTTCGGTCCAATTGATAAATGACGAAACAAAATTTGGTTAACTTCTAAATGTCCTTTGCTTAGGCACGAGCAATGAACATTGTTAAAATTCAGCCCAGTCTCAACAAAATGTCTAGTGTCGTACTGAAATTGATTGGTGACTTTTGCAATTCAATTTGTAAATGTTTTTCTATTTACGCTCCAGGAACAACACCAACAACATCTTTGACAACTGGTACAACTGAGTCCACCTCCAGTTCCACAACAGGCGAGTCAAACCACTTTCAATAAACATTGGCAAATCAAAGACAATGAGCCAACATTGCTAACATCAGCTTTGTGACTTACTTCTTGCATATTTGCTTACATTATTGGCATAAATTGTGCAAATATACATGTTAAGATGTCAATGTTTGGCTCATAACAATTTGACCACATTATTGCACAATTTCAAAATAGTTCGGATTGGTGGAGGATATAAGTTGGTGTTTTCTGCTTCTCAATTTATTCGGACATTCCGTAGCAAAAAACAAAACTATGATTCGAATGAACACATTTTACGCAAGTTGAGGATCATGTATCAATGGGACATATAAACAGACATGCTTACCCATAGTACACACATTCCATACTATTCAAAATTATGGTATTAAGTAGACATTGCGGTCATTGGAAAACGGTTGATCTTCCAGGAAATCTGCAACTGGTGTATAGAGAGAACAGGATTATTTGTGATGGCACAGAAATATTCAGCCGCTGATTGATCAAAAGTATATTTTTGCCCTGCCAATTTATTCAATGAAGAATGAAAATGCCATCTGATAAACATTTTAATTAAGTGTGCCAGCATATGAATTCCTGCTGATGGTTTCCTGACTACCAATCCTTAGCTGTATACCAATTCCTCTTGGCTGTCTTGGTTGAATATTTCGTTATTTTCTTTCACTAGAAACACCAACAACTACATCATCAACTGAGACCACTACCAGTACTACATCAGGTTAGTGACAATACATTTCAGACACTTGTAGGAAAGGCACACATAACAGCAAGTACATGTAATCTCCATGCACACAACACCCATGGAACAAATCAATCTGAAGTTTCTGGTGCTGTGAGGTAGGAGTTGCACCAGCTGTGGCACTTTACCGCTCCTATGTTCTAAATTTCGGATCAGTAGTTCTTAGAATACTTGCTGAGCTTCCACAAAATCTGAAGTTGGTACATTAAGAAATTGAAATTGTTTGTGATGGCCCTGAAATATTCAGCTACTGATTGACAAGGATTTTCACTTTGGTAGAAAAGTTTCTTCCCTTCCCCTCTTCCACTATTCTGGGAGTTTTTGGTCATGAAAACGTTATTAAACAATTTTGTTTCTGCTCAATGATTTTCCAAAATGGATCAACGAAGGAGTTCAGAACTTTCTCCAAGAAATAGAAACATAGAAACATGGAAAATAGGTGCAGGAGTTGGCCATTCGCCCCTTCGAGCCTGTACCGCCATTCAATATGATCATGGCTGATCATCCAACTCAGTATTCTGCACCTGCCTTCTCTCCATACCGCCTGGTCCCTTTAGCCACAAGGGCCACACCTAACTCCCTCTTAAACATAGTCAAGTCACAACTGAACCCAGGCCTCTGGCGCTGTAAGTCCAGCTAGTTGTGAAACAGGAGTCAATGTTCCTTATTCTACATTGGATTGCAAAGTATTACTTTTAAAAAGTGCATCTCCCAACACTGATCTTCAAGGAGGACAGGATTGGGATATGACCATGCAAGTTGTGGATACCCTCACTGGGAACCTGCTACAGTTCAGCTTGTCTTCTGCCCAAACCTCTGCCAACCACAGTCCAACCATCCCCCCAAAGTGGAACCGTTGGCAATGTGCACGCAACAGATTGCAAAACAGGATATGGGTCAAAGTTCCTTATTCTATGTCACACTGCAAAGCGTTTGTTCATTCGTGAGGAAGTTTGCACACGGAGCAAGTGGTGAAATCAAACAAGAGCAAGTCCTGAACAGCACGAATTGGAGACCACTCCATCGGAAAACATGGACCTCTCTCTCTCTGTGACGACGATGTTTTATATTCTGCTGTTTCGGACTGTGACTTCAAGTAAGTTTTTCCACTTAAAGCTGAGATGGACAGATTATTGATTAGTACGGGTGTCAGGGGTTATGGGGAGAAGGCAGGAGAATGGAGTTAGGAGGGAGAGATAGATCAGCCATGATTGAATGGCGGAGTAGACATGATGGGCCGAACAACATAATTCTGCCCCATTAACTTATGGTCATGGAACCATAGCGTAGTTATATGTCAACGTGATGATTAGATCTTGTTATTTAAATCAGTGATGATACACTGCTGTTCAGCCAAAGGACCAGGAGCCGAGAAAGGAACCAACTAACTTTACATTTTAGCAAGAGTTAAAATGCACTGTGACAAGAGCATGGGATTTAGCAGAGGATTTAAGAGACGTTCGGACTGGCACATGCATGCATGAGGAAAAAGATACAAAGTGCTGGAGTAACTCAGTAAAATCACAATGTCTTTTCATGATTTAGTTCCATTTGATAAATGATGAAGCAAAATTTGGTTCATTTCTAAATGTCCTTTGCTTAGGCATGAGCAATGAACATTGATAACATTCATCCCAGTCTCGGGAAAATGTGCAGACTCCTACTGAAATTGATTGCTGACTCTTGCAATTCAATCTGTAATTTTTTTTTCTATTTGCTCTCCAGGAACAACACCAACAACATCTTTGACAACTGGCTCAACTGAGTCCACCACCAGTTCCACAACAGGTGAGTCAAACCACTTTTAGTAAACATTGGCTAATCTTTAGACAATGGGGCAACATTTCTAACATCAGCACTGTGGCTCCATTCTTTTATCTTCGCTCACATTATGGGCATGAATCGTGCAACTATACTGCTAGTAATAATGGCGTAAAGAAGACCATACACTGTATGGAAGACGTGTTTCGATACGCAGGGATATCCGCAATCGATGTGTCGTGATTGTTCGAGATGGCAGGGAAATATTAATATGCTAATTGACAGATAAATAAATTTAGCAGCATACTATGTCCTCCTACGTTTTTCTACGATGAAGGAAATATCAAGTGTAACATGTTTTATTAAAAGGTGCCAGTTGATAAATTCTTGTTGAAGGATTCTAAACTGCATAACAATTCCTCTTGTTTGTCTCGGTGGAACATAACATTTTTTTTATTTCACTAGAAATAACTCCATCAACATCTGGGACCACCACTACATCAGGTCAGTATCATCCTCTGTTAAAAACTTGGGGGGATCACAGGCAGAGAAAGGGAGAACGTGCAATCCCAGCCTAGACAGCACCCGAGGTCAGGATAGAATACAAATCCCTAACACTATGAGGCTGCAGCTCTTCCAGCTGCACATCTGTGCCAACTCAATCTTTCTAAACGCCTGATCAGCTGCAATTTCTGAAAGACAAGGAAAAAGTAATTCAGACGTATAGTATGGCAAACGCTTTATTCAATGATGAAGAAAATGACAACTGATAAAAGGTTTTAATAAAATGTGCCAGCCCATGAATACCTGTTGATGGCTGTATAACTACGTACAATTTACTCTTGGCTGCCCCACTTGAATACAACATTATTTTCTTTCACTAGAAACGACACCAACAACTGAGACCACAACCAGCACTACATCAGGTTAGTAACAACTATCAATCTTGTTAGCTTTTCCTTTAGGACTCTGTGCTTTGTTTAGTGAAGCTCTATATAGCACCCTCTTCAGGAATATTTGTTCATTGTTTTATTCCAAAAATGTAGATTCTCACCACGAAAATAGAGATTAAACTACCGAATTAAGGAGGCCTTTTAGTGCTGATTGCCTGCAAAAATTGTAAAAAGAGCATTGAGTCTGGCACCTTTCAGTAGACATAGATAAGTATTTTCACTTTTATAGATAAGGTCTCTTCCCTTCGCCTCTTCCACTATTCCGGGAGTTTTTGATCATTGCAACGCTGTTAAACTGTTTTGTTTCAGCTCAAAGAATTTTCAAAAATGGATCAACGAATAACGGTATTAGAAATAATGGTATTAAGTAGACATTGCGGTCATTGGAAAACGGTTGATCTTCCAGAAAATCTGTAACTGGTGTATAGAGAGAACAGGATTATTTGTGATGGCCCTGAAATATTCAGCTGCCGATTGACAAGGAAAAACTAATGCAGCCGTATAGTATGGCCGCATGCTTTATACACTGATGAAGAAAATGACAACTTGTAAAACGTTTTCTTAAAATGTGCCAGCTCATGAATTCCTGTTGATGGCTCAAGAACTGCATACAAATTCCTCTTGGCTGTCCACTTGAATACAGCATTCTTTTCATTCACTAGAAACGACACCAACAACTGAGATCACCACCAGCAGTACATCAGGTTAGTAACATCATCTATCAATCTTGTTAGCTTTTCCTTTAGGACTCTGTGCTTTGTTTTGTGAAGCTCTATATAGCACCCTCTTCAGGAACATTTGATCATTGCTTTATTCCAAAAATGTAGATTCTCACCACGAAAATGTAGATTCAACTACTGAATTAAGGAGGCCTTTTGGTGCTGATTGCCTGCAATAATTTAAAAAAGAGCATTGAGACTGGCACCTTTCAGTGGACATGGATAAGGATTTTTACTTTTATAGAATAGGTCTCTTCCCTTCACCTCTTCCACTATTCCGGGAGGCTTAGGTCATGGCAACGCTGTGAAACAGTTTTGTTTCTGCTCATTGATTTTTCCAAAACTGATCAACGAAGCAGTTTAGAACTTTCCTTGAAAAATCACAATGTCTTTTCATAATTTCGGGCCAATTGGTAAATGATAAAAGAAAATTTGCTTCTAAATGTCTTTGTCTTTGGCACGAGCAATGAACATTGTTAAAATTCAGCACAATCTCAGGAAAATGTGCAGTGTCGTACTGAAATTGATTGGTGACTTTTGCATTTCAATTTGTAAATGTTTTTCTATTTACTCTCCAGGAACAACACCAACAACATCTTTGACAACTGGTACAACTGAGTCCACCTCCAGTTCCACAATAGGCGAGTCAAACCACTTTCAATAAACTTACTTCTTGCATATTTGCTTACATTATTGGCATAAATTGTGCAAATATACATGTTAAGATGTCAATGTTTGGCTCATAACAATGTGACCAAATTATGACACAATTTCAATATGGTCCGGATTTGTGGAGGAAATGAGTTGGTGTTTTCTGCTTCTCATTTTCTTTGGGCATTCCGTAGCAAAAAACAAAACCATGATTATAATGAACACATTTTACGCAAGTTGAGGATCATGTATCAATGGGACATATGAACAGACATGCTTACCCATAGCGCACACATGCCATGCTATTAGAAGTTATGGTATTAAGTAGACCTTGCGGTCTTTGGTAGACGGTGGATCTACCAGGAAATCCGCAAATGGTGTGTAGAGAGAACAGGTTTATTTGTTATGGCACAGAAATATTCAGCAGCTGATTGATCAAAAGTATATTTTTCCGGGCCAATTTTTCTACGAAGGAAAAAAATGCTCTCTGTTAAACATTTTAATAAAGGTGCTAGCATATGAATTCCTGCTGATGGTTTCCTGACTACCAGCAGTTAGCTGTATATCAATACCTCTTGGCTGTCTTGGTTGAATATTGCATTATTTTCTTTCACTAGAAACACCAACAACTACATCAACAACTGAGACCACTACCAGTACTACATCAGGTTAGTGACAATATATTTCAGATAATTGTAGGAAAGGCACACATAACAGGTACATATAATCTCCATGCACACAACACCCATGGAATAAATCAATCTGAAGTCTCTGGTGCTTTGAGGAAAGAGTTGCACCAGCTGTGGCACTTTACCGCTCCTTATGTTCTAATGTTCTGATCAGTAGTTCTTAGAATACTTGCTGAGCTTCCACAAAATCTGAACTTGGTACATTAAGAAATTGAAAATGTTTGTGATGGCCTGAAATATTCAGCTGCTGATTGACCAGGAAATAGTAATGCAGCCGTATAGTATGGCCTCACTCCTTATTCAATTCATCGGTGAAGTGACGGGGAAGTGGCCGGGGACGGCACCGGAGACCCACCTAGTGGAGGTGGTGAAATACGCGAGCTGGGCGCTGAACTCCTTGGAGAGGCCGCGAGGGACACAGTCTGTTTTTGCTGAGCAGTTTATCTTCGCTTACATTAGTAAGAAGTAACCAATCTATATAGTAAAACATTTTCATAAAATGTGCCAGCCCATGAATTCCCGTTGATGGCTTTATAACTGTGTAACAATTCCTCTTGGCTGCCCCACTTGAATACAGCATTATTTTCTTTCACTAGAAACAACACCAACAACTGAGACCACCACCAGCACTACTTCAGGTTAGAAACATCATCTATCATTCTTGTTAGATTTTACTTTTGGACTCTGTGCTTTGTTTAGTGAAGCTCTATATAGCACCCAGGAACATTTGTTCATTGCTTTATTCCAAAAATGTAGTTTCTCACCACGTAAATTTAGAAGCTACTGCCAAATTAAGGAGGCCCTTTGGAGCAGGTAGCCCACTATAATTTTTAAAAGAGCATTCAGGCTGGAACGTTTCAGTAGACATGGATAAGAATTTTCACTTTTATAGAAATAGTCTCTTCCCTTCGCCTCTCCCACTATTCCGGGAGTTTTTGGTCATGGCAACGCTGTGAAACAGATTTGTTTCTGTTCAATGATTTTTCCAAAATGGACCAATGAAGGAGTTTAGATCATTCTTTAAAAAATCACGATGTCTTTTCATAATTTCGGTCCAATTGATAAATGACAAAGCAAAATTTGTTTAACTTCTAAATGTCCTTTGCTTAGGCACGAGCAATGAACATTATTAAAATTCAGCCCAGTCTCAGCAAAATGTGCAGTGTCCTACTGAAATTGATTGGTGACTCTTGCAATTTAATTTGTAAATGCTTTTCTATTTGCTCTCCAGGAACAACACCAACAACATCTTTGACAACTGGTACAACTGAGTCCACCTCCAGTTCCACAACAGGTGAGTCAAACCACTTTCAATAAACATTGGCAAATCAAAGACAATGAGCCAACATTGCTAACATCAGCTTTGTGACTTACTTCTTGCATATTTGCTTACATTATTGGCATAAATTGTGCAAATATACATGTTAAGATGTCAATGTTTGGCTCATAACAATTTGACCACATTATTGCACAATTTCAAAATAGTTCAGATTTGTGGAGGATATAAGTTGGTGTTTTCTGCTTCTCAATTTCTTCGGACATTCCGTAGCAAAAAAAAACTATGATTCGAATTAACATATTTTATGTAAGTTGAGGATCATGTATCAATGGGACATATAAACAGACATGCTTACCCATAGTACACACATTGCATACTATTCAAAATTATGGTATTAAGTAGACATTGCGGTCATTGGAAAACGGTTGATCTTCCAGGAAATCTGCAACTGGTGTATAGAGAGAACAGGATTATTTGTGATGGCACAGAAATATTCAGCCGCTGATTGATCAAAAGTATATTTTGCCCTGCCAATTTATTCAATGAAGAATGAAAATGCCATCTGATAAACATTTTAATTAAGTGTGCCAGCATATGAATTCCTGCTGATTGTTTCCTGACTACCAATAGTTAGCTGTATACCAATTCCACCTGGCTGTCTTGGTTGAATATTGCATTATTTTCTTTCACTAGAAACACCAACAACTACATCAACAACTGAGACCACTACCAGTACTACATCAGGTTAGTGACAATATATTTCAGACGCTTGTAGGAAAGGCAAACATAACAGCGAGTACATGTAATCTCCATGGACACAACACCCACGGAACAAATCAATCTGAAGTCTCTGGTGCTGTGAGGTTGGAGTTGCACCAGCTGTGGCACTTTACCGCTCCTTATGTTCTAAATCTGATCAGTAGTTCTTAGAATACTTGCTGAGCTTCCACAAAATCTGAAGTTGGTACATTAAGAAATTGAAATTGTTTGTGATGGCCCTGAAATATTCAGCTGCTGTTCAACAAGGATTTTCACTTTGGTAGAAAAGTTTCTTCCCTTCCCCTCTTCCACTATTCTGGGAGCTTTTGGTCATGGCAACGTTATTAAACATTTTTGTTTCTGCTCAATGATTTTCCAAAATGGTCAACGAAGGAGTTCAGAACTTTCTTCAAAAAACCACAATGTCTTTTCATGATTTCGTTCCATTTGATAAATGATGAAGCAAAATTTGGTTCATTTCTAAATGTCCTTTGCTTAGGCATGAGCAATGAACATTGATAACATTCATCCCAGTCTCAGGAAAATGTGCACAGTCCTACTGAAATTGATTGCTGACTCTTGCAATTCAATCTGTAATTGTTTTTCTATTTGTTCTCCAGGAACAACACCAACAACATCTTTGACAACTGGCACAACTGAGTCCACCACCAGTTCCACAACAGGTGAGTCAAACCACATTTAGTAAACATTGGCTAATCTTTAGACAATGGGGCAACATTTCTAACATCAGCACTGTGGCTCCATTCTTTTATCTTCGCTCACATTATGGGCATGAATCGTGCAACTATACTGCTAGTAATAATGGTGTAAAGAAGACCATACACTGTATGGAAGACGTGTTTCGATACGCAGGGATATCTGCAATCGATGTGGCATGATTGTTCGAGATGGCAGGGAAATATTAATATGCTAATTGACAGATAAATAAATTTAGCAGCATACTATGTCCTCCTACGTTTTTCTACGATGAAGGAAATATCAAGTGTAACATGTTTTATTAAAAGGTGCCAGTTGATAAATTCTTGTTGAAGGATTCTAAACTGCATAACAATTCCTCTTGTCCACAATCCACAGTATCTTCAGTCCACAGTATCTGTGCCGAACAATTTTTTTTTAAGTGTTAAAAATCATAATACGGTAATCTCAATCATCTTAAAGCTGTGCCTTCCAGCCTTTGACAGTTCTACCCAGGAAATAACACTCTACCGTATTTATGCGTCACATATTTCCAGACACTAGCATCAGGTGTTCCCTCAACTTCCGATCTTCTCGAGAAAATAATCCAATTTTACCTACCGAACAACAAATATCTTACATTAGGCAGAATTCTGGTCAACCTGTTCTTTACATTCTCCAAAGCCTTCAAATGCTTCCTGCGTGCGGAGACCAAAACTGCACGCAATACCGCAAATGTGGCCTAATCAAAGATCTACAAAGCTGTAACACGACTTCCAAACTCTTCCAGAACTACACCAATTTTGGTGTCATCAGCAAACTTACTTATCAACCCATCCACATTTACTTCCAGTCTTTTCAAAATGTATCGCAAATTACCAAAAAATTCAGCATTGATCCTTGTTTGAAAGTTGCACTATGCATTTACAAAACAAATTAAATCTGTGTACAGATTCTGACACCCATGTTCACATGTATTATACGCATCCCTTCATTTATCTACTATTACGTCAGAATACTTTTATAACAAGAGGTGCAACTGATGGTTTGCTCCATGGTACCTAACCTTGCTATGTTGTATTTGAGGACTGCACTTTAATCATTACTTTTCGTATCCACTTCACCATGTTTCGTCAATTTACTCTCTCTGATTAGTTGCAAATGGAGCTGGTGTGCAGCATTTTTTAAATACTTTCCATTGTTCTCCAGCAGAGCCAACTACAACCAAAGTAACAACAACTCCCTCTACCAGTTCCACAGGTGGTGAGTTCTTTTTACACTAGAATCACCAAATAATTACAAAAGCAAACAATGAGTATTTGACACAAATCCATCAACTCAAATCTGCATTTCAAGTTGCTCAGGAAAATAGCCAAAAAAAAAAATCAAGCACCATTTTTTCTAGTAAGATAAATAAAGTTTTGAAAAAGATCACTTGAGTAAATAGTGATTTTTGTGCCAATATTGACATTTCCACATCCACCTGAAGGAGACGGTGTTATATTAAAAAGCAACAACTTATTTTTGCTCTAACATTGAGTGTCTATAAAATGACCAAATAGTTGATGATGATCAATTTTATTGCTTTGCAGTAGTCAAAAATGTCTTCAATTTGATTATTTTTCTTTCTGTTTCCAAATTACAATTACAACAGGAAGTACAACAATCACTCCATCTGTTCATCATTCAACAACTGGTAAGTGATTGATTTCTGCAAATGATATAAGAAAATATTTCATTGTTACGTATATGAATACACGAATGCATTCACCATCGCAGATTCATCAATGGCAGCAGCGTGCGTGGAAATGTACAAGATTATTGTCATACATTGGATGCAATTAAATTCATGATTTTGATCTTTCCACATTGAGTAAACCTGCTTGAATAATATAGAAGTGTATAAAATATTTCCCTATATGTCATAATTGGAAGATAGTAAGCATTGATTAGGATCAGAGTTTGCTTGTTACAGATCAAGATCGAAGGAGTTTCATCTCTTAAGGGTTTATCAATCATCAGTGTACTCAACATCAGAAAGCTACAGCAGCTGAATTTTTACTTTTGTTTTCCCAGTTACAACTACATCAACACCACCTCGCCCTCCTCCCAGTTCCACATCTGGTGAGTGAAGTATTTGATCAAATGACATCAGAAAAGCATGTTTTACTAGAAAATCAAGCACATGTCAATCCTTATTTAGTATTTTCAATGTTGCTATTTATGCGTAAGTAGTACTCTTAGGCTGACATATTATAAATCGAAAAATACAACAGGACAGCGCAGGACCACACTCCACCGTATCTTCAGTCCACAGTATCGGTGCTGAACATTTTTTTTTTTAATGTTAAAAATATTAATACGGTAATATCCATTACATTTCCCCCCACACCTTAAAGCTGTGGCCTCTAGCCTTTGACATTTCTACCCTGGAAATAACACTCTACCCTAATTATGCGTCTCGTATTTCTGGACACTACCATCAGGTGTTCCCTCAGCTTCCGATGTTCTCGAGAAAATAATCCAAATTTACCAACTGAACAACAAATATCTTACATTAGGCAGCATTCCGCTCAACCTGTTCTTTACACTCTCCAAAGCCTTCAAATGCTTCCTGTGTGCGGAGACCAAAACTGCACGCAATACTTCAAATGTGGCCTAACCAAAGATCTATAAAATCTGTACCATGACTTCCAAACTCTTCCAGAACTACACCAATTTTGATGTCATCTGCGAACTTACTTATCAACCCATCCACATTTACTTCCAGTCTTGTAGAAATGTATCGCAAACTGCAAAAAATTATTCACTGTACTCTATGCATCCCTTCATTTATATATTATTATGTCGGAATACTTTTATAACAAGAGATGCAACTGATGGTTTGCTCCATGGTACCTAACCTTGCTATGTTGTATTTGAGGACAGCACTTTAATCATTACTTTTCGTTTCAACTTCACCCTGTTTGTCAAGTTATTCTCGCTGATTAGTTGCAAATGGAGCTGGTGTGCAGCATTTTTAATACTTTCCATTGTTCTCTAGCAGAGCCAACAACCAGCAAAGTAACAACTCCCTCTACCATTTCCACAGCTGGTGAGTACTTTTTTCCAATAGTATCACCAAATAATCACAAAATTAAACAATGAGAGTATTGACAAAAATCCATCAACTCAAATCTGCATTTCTAGTAGCCTCAGGAAAATAGGCAAAAATAATCAAGCACCATTTTGTCTAGTAACATAAATAAAGTTTTGAAAAACATCACATGAGTAAATAGTGATTTTTGTACCAATGTTGACATTTCCACTTATCCACCTGAAAGAGACCGTAATTTATTAAAAAGCAATAATTTATTTATTGTCTTCAATTTGATTATTTTTCTTTCTGTTTCCAAATTACATTTACAACAGGAAGTACAACAATCACTCCGTCTGTTCATCATTCAACAACTGATAAGTGATGGATTTCTGCAAATGATATAAGAAAAATTGCATTGTTACGTATATGAATACACAAATGCATTCACCAGCGCAGCTTCATCAAGAGCAGCAGTCTGCGTGGAAATGTACAAGATTATTGTCAAACATTGGATGCAATGATTTGTTCTTTCCACATTCAGTACACCTGCTTGAATAATATAGAAGTGGATAAGATATTTCCCTATTTGACATAATTGAAAGCTAGTGAGCATTGAATTGGATCAGAGTTTGCCTGTTACAGATTGAGACAGAAGGAGTTTCAACTCATAAGAGGTTATCAATCATCAGTGTACTCAACATCAGAAAGCTGCAGCAGCTGAATTTTTACTTTTGTTTTCCCAGTTACAACGACATCAACACCACATCACCCTCCTCCCAGTTCCACATCTGGTAAGTGAAGTATTTGTTCAAATGAAATGCATGTTTTACTAGAAATGCAAGCACATGTCAATCCTCATTTAGTATTTTCAACGTTGCAATTTTTGCGTAAGTAGTACTCTTAGGCTGACATATTATAAATCAACAAATACAACAGTACAGCACGGGACCACAATCCACAGTATCTTCAGTCCACAGTATCCCTGCCGAACATTTTTTTTTAGTGTTAAAAATCATAATACGGTAATCTCAATTACATTTTCCCCCACTCACCTTAAAGCTGTGCCTTCCAACCTTTGACAGTTCTACCCAGGAAATAACATTCTACCCTATTTATGCGTCACATATTTCCAGACACTACCATCAGGTGTTCCCTCAACTTCCGATCTTCTCGAGAAAATAATCCAATTTTACCTACCGAACAACAAATTTCTTACATTAGGCAGAATTCTGGTCAACCTGTTCTTTACATTCTCCAAAGCCTTCAAATGCTTCCTGTGTGCGGAGACCAAAACTGCACGCAATACCGCAAATGTGGCCTAATCAAAGATCTACAAAGCTGTAACACGACTTCCAAACTCTGCCAGAACTACACCAATTTTGGTGTCATCAGCAAACTTACTTATCAACCCATCCGCATTTACTTCCAGTCTTTTCAAAATGTATCGCAAATTACCAAAAAATTCAGCATTGATCCTTATTTGAAAGTTGCACTATGCATTTACAAAACAAATTAAATCTGTGTACAGATTCTGACACCCATGTTCACATGTATTATACGCATCCCTTCATTTATCTACTATTACGTCAGAATACTTTTATAACAAGAGGTGCAACTGATGGTTTGCTCCATGGTACATAACCTTGCTATGTTGTATTTGAGGACTGCACTTTAATCATTACTTTTCGTATCCACTTCACCATGTTTCGTCAATTTACTCTCTCTGATTAGTTGCAAATGGAGCTGGTGTGCAGCATTTTTTAATACTTTCCATTGTTCTCCAGCAGAGACAACTAGAACCCAAGTAACAACAACTCCCTCTACCAGTTCCACAAGTGGTGAGTTCTTTTTACAATAGGAACACCAAATAATTACAAAAGCAAACAATGAGTATTTGACACAAATCCATCAACTCAAATCTGCATTTCAAGTTGCTCAGGAAAATAGCCAAAAAAAAAAATCAAGCACCATTTTTTCTAGTAAGATAAATAAAGTTTTGAAAAAGATCACTTGAGTAAATAGTGATTTTTGTGCCAATATTGACATTTCCACATCCACCTGAAGGAGACGGTGTTATATTAAAAAGCAACAACTTATTTTTGTTCTAACATTGAGTGTCTATAAAATGACCAAATAGTTGATGATGATCAATTTTATTGCTTTGCAGTAGTCAAAAATGTCTTCAATTTGATTATTTTTCTTTCTGTTCCCAAATTACAATTACAACAGGAAGTACAACAATCACTCCATCTGTTCATCATTCAACAACTGGTAAGTGATTGAATTCTGCAAATGATATAAGAAAATATTTCATTGTTACGCATATGAATACACGAACGCATTCACCATCGCAGATTCATCAATGGCAGCAGCGTACGTGGAAATGTACAAGATTATTGTCATACATTGGATGCAATTAAATCCATGATTTTGTTCTTTCACATTGAGTACACCTGCATGAATAATATAGAAGTGGATATGATATTTCCCTATGTGTCATAATTGAAACTTCCAGTCTTGTCAAAATGTATCACAAACTGCAAAAAAATTATTCACTGTACTCTACGCATCCCTTCATTTATCTATTATTATGTCAGAATACTTTTATAACAAGAGATGCAACTGATGGTTTTCTCCATGGTACCTAACCTTGCTATGTTGTACTTGAGGACAGCACTTTAATCATTACTTTTTGTTTCAACTTCACCATATTTGGTCAAGTTATTCTCGCTGATTAGTTCCAAATGGAGCTGGTGTGCAACATTTTTGAATACTTTCCCTTGTTCTGCAGCAGAGCCAACTACCAGCAAAGCAAGAACAACTCCCTCTACCAGTTCCATAAGTGGTGAGTTTTTATTTCAATGGAATCACCAAATAATTACAAAAGCATACAATGAGAGTATTGACAAAAATCCATCAACTCAAATCTGCATTTCAAGTTGCCTCACGAAAATAGGCAAAAATAATCAAGCACCATTTTGACTAGTAAGGAAAATAAAGTTTTGAAAAACATCACATGAGTATATAGTGATTTTTGTACCAATGTTGACATTTCCACTTACCCACCTGAAGGAGACCGTGTTATATTAAAAAGCAATAATTTATTTTTGCTCTAACATTGAGTGTCTATAAAATAACCAAATAGTTGATGATGATCAATTTTACTGCTTTGCAGTAGTCACAAATGTCTTGAGTTTGATTATTTTTCTTTCTGTTTCCAAATTACAATTACACCAGGAAGTACAACAATCACTCCGTCTGTTCATCATTCAACAACTGTTAAGTGATGGATTTCTGCAAATGATATAAGAAAAATTGCATTGTTACGTATATGAATACACAAATGCATTCACCAGCGCAGTTTCATCAAGAGCAGCAGTCTGTGTGGAAATGTACAAGATTATTGTCATTTACTGGATGCAATTAAATTCATGATTTTGATCTTTCCACATTGAGTAGACCTGCTTGAATAATATAGAAGTGTATAAAATATTTCCCTATATGTCATAATTGAAAGCTAGTAAACATTGATTTGGATCAGAGTTTACTTGTTACAGATCAAGATCGAAGGAGTTTCATCTCTTAAGGGTTTATCAATCATCAGTGTACTCAACATCAGAAAGCTACAGCAGCTGAATTTTTACTTTTGTTTTCCCAGTTACAACTACATCAACACCACCTCGCCCTCCTCCCAGTTCCACATCTGGTGAGTGAAGTATTTGATCAAATGACATCAGAAAAGCATGTTTTACTAGAAAATCAAGCACATGTCAATCCTTATTTAGTATTTTCAATGTTGCTATTTATGCGTAAGTAGTACTCTTAGGCTGACATATCATAAATCGACAAATCCAACGGGACAGCGCAGGACCACACTCCACAGTATCTTCAGTCCACAGTATCGGTGCTGAAAATTTTTTTTTTAATGTTAAAAATATTGATACGGTAATATCCATTACATTTCCCCCCACACCTTAAAGCTGTGGTCTCTAGCCTTTGACATTTCTACCCTGGAAATAACACTCTACCCTAATTATGCGTCTCGTATTTCTGGACACTACCATCAGGTGTTCCCTCGGCTTCCGATGTTCTCGAGAAAATAATCCAAATTTACCAACTGAACAACAAATATCTTACATTAGGCAGCATTCCGCTCAACCTGTTCTTTACACTCTCCAAAGCCTTCAAATGCTTCCTGTGTGCGGAGACCAAAACTGCACGCAATACTTCAAATGTGGCCTAACCAAAGATCTATAAAAGCTGTAACATGACTTCCAAACTCTTCCAGAACTACGCCAATTTTGATGTCATCTGCGAACTTACTTAGCAACCCATCCACATTTACTTCCAGTCTTGTAGAAATGTATCGCAAACTGCAAAAAAATATTCACTGTACTCTATGCATCCCTTCATTTATATATTATTATGTCGGAATACTTTTATAACAAGAGATGCAACTGATGATTTGCTCCATGGTACCTAACCTTGCTATGTTGTATTTGAGGACAGCACTTTAATCATTACTTTTCGTTTCAACTTCCCCATGTTTGGTCAAGTTATTCTCGCGGATTAGTTGCAAATGGAGCTGGTGTGCAACATTTTAGAATACTTTCCCTTGTTCTGCAGCAGAGCCAACTACCAGCAAAGTAACAACAACTCCCTCTGCATTTCAAGTTGCCTCACGAAAATGGGCAAAATTAATCCAGCACCATTTTGTCTAGGAAGATGAATAAAATTTTGAAAAACATCACATGTGTAAATAGTGATTTTTGTACCAATGTTGACATTTCCACATCCATCTGAAGGAGACTGTGTTATATTAAAAAGCAATAATTTATTTTTGCTCTAACATTGAGTGTCTATAAAATAACCAAATAGTGGATGATGATCAATTTTACTGCTTTGCAGTAGTCACGAATGTCTTCAGTTTGATTATTTTTCTTTCTGTTTCCAAATTACAATTACACCAGGAAGTACAACAATCACTCCATTTGTTCATCATTCAACAACTGTTAAGCGATGGATTTCTGCAAATGATATAAGAAAAATTGCATTGTTACGTATATGAATACACAAATGCATTCACCAGTGCAGTTTCATCAAGAGCAGCAGTCTGTGTGGAAATGTACAACATTATTGTCATTTACTGGATGCAATTAAATTCATGATTTTGATCTTTCCACATTGAGTACACCTGCTTGAATAATATAGAAGTGTATAAAATATTTTGGTCAAGTCACTCTCGCTGATTAATTGCAAATGGAGCTGGTGTGCAGCATTTTTAATACTTTCCATTGTTCTCTAGCAGAGCCAACAACCAGCAAAGTAACAACAACTCCCTCTACCATTTCCACAAGCGGTGAGTTCTTTTTTCAATAGTATCACCAAATAATCACAAAATTAAACAATGAGAGTATTGACAAAAATCCATCAACTCAAATCTGCATTTCAAGTTGCCTCAGGAAAATAGGCAAAAATAATCACCATTTTGTCTAGTAACATAAAGAAAGTTTTGAAAAACATCACATGAGTAAATAGTGATTTTTGTACCAATGTTGACATTTCCTCTTATCCACCTGAAAGAGACCGTAATTTATTAAAAAGCAATAATTTATTTATTGTCTTCAGTTTGATTATTTTTCTTTCTGTTTCCAAATTACATTTACAACAGGAAGTACAACAATCACTCCGTCTGTTCATCATTCAACAACTGGTAAGTGATGGATTTCTGCAAATGATATAAGAAAAATTGCATTGTTACGTATATGAATACACGAATGCATTCACCAGCGCAGCTTCATCAAGAGCAGCAGTCTGCGTGGAAATGTACAAGATTATTGTCAAACATTGGATGCAATGATTTGTTCTTTCCACATTCAGTACACCTGCTTGAATAATATAGAAGTGGATAAGATATTTCCCTATTTGACATAATTGAAAGCTAGTGAGCATTGAATTGGATCAGAGTTTGCCTGTTACAGATCGAGACAGAAGGAGTTTCAACTCTTAAGAGGTTATCAATCATCAGTGTACTCAACATCAGAAAGCTGCAGCAGCTGAATTTTTACTTTTGTTTTCCCAGTTAGAACGACATCAACACCACATCACCCTCCTCCCAGTTCCACATCTGGTTAATGAATTATTTGTTCAAATAACATCAGAAATGCATGTTTTCCTAGTAATGCAAGCACATGACAATCCTTATTAATTTAGTTATTTTTATTTATTTTTATTTTATTAGAAGTAAATACAGTCTTATGGCACCAAAGTGCCTAATATATATTTTCATAATACATTTTATGTACAACTTCTTTTTTTTGTTGTTACATTGAAAAAATATTAGAATATGAAAAAGAAGTTAGATTATAAAGGATAGAAAGATGTGAAATATATAGTGTGTGAAGAAAGAAAGCGAGTAAATGAAGAAAGTTGACAAAGAGAAAATAGAGAAAAGAAAATAAAATAGAAAAGGAGATCATTATTTATAATCTTGACCAATCCTCGTCCAGTCCTGAAACAGTTCTTTTACAATTGTGTTGCACCATATGATTCCAAAAAAACGACGAATTGAGACCAACTCGTTATGAATTGGTCTGATTTATCCATTAGGAGGGATCGCATTTCCTCAATATGAGCGGTCCAACATACTTGCAATCCACAGTTTAAGCGCTTATTTAGTATTTTTAATGTTGCAATTTTTGTGCTAGTAGTGCTCTTAGGCTGACATATTATAAATCGACAAATACAACAGGACAGCGCAGGACCACAATCCGCAGTATCTGTGCCAAACATTTTTTATAAATGTTAAAAATATTAATACGGTAATCTTCATTACATTTTGCCCCTCTCACCTTAAAGCTCGCAATACTTCAAATGTGGCCTAAACAAATATCTATAAAGCTGTAACATGACTTCCAAACTCTTCCAGAACTATACCAATTCTGGTGTCCACTGCGAACTTACTTATCAACCCATCCACATTTACTTCCAGTCTTTTTGAAATGTATCGCAAATTGTAAAACATTGTTCACTGTACTCTACGCATCCCTTCATTCATCTATTATTACATCAGAATACTTTTATAAGAAGAGATACAACTGATGGTTTGCTCCATGGTACCTAACCTTGCCATGTTGTATTTGAGGACAGCACTATAATCATTAGTTTTCGTATCAACTTCACCATGTTTGGTCAAATCACTCTCGCTGATTAATGGAGTTGGTGTGCAGCATTTTTAATACTTTCCATTGTTCTCTAGCAGAACCAACAACCAGCAAATTAACAACAACTCCCTCTACCATTTCCACAAGTGGTGAGTACTTTTTTCAATAGTATCACCAAATAATTACAACATTAAACAATGAGAGTATTGACAAAAATCCATCAACTCAAATCTGCATTTCAAGTTGCCTCAGGAAAATAGGCAAAAATAATCAAGCACCATTTTGTCCAGTAACGTAAATAAAGTTTTGAAAAACATCACATGAGTAAATAGTGATTTTTGTACCAATGTTGACATTTCCTCTTATCCACCTGAAAGAGACCGTAATTTATTAAAAAGCAATAATTTATTTATTGTCTTCAGTTTGATTATTTTTCTTTCTGTTTCCAAATTACATTTACAACAGGAAGTACAACAATCACTCCGTCTGTTCATCATTCAACAACTGGTAAGTGATGGATTTCTGCAAATGATATAAGAAAAATTGCATTGTTACGTATATGAATACACAAATACATTCACCAGCGCAGCTTCATCAAGAGCAGCAGTCTGCGTGGAAATGTACAAGATTATTGTCAAACATTGGATGCAATGATTTGTTCTTTCCACATTCAGTACACCTGCTTGAATAATATAGAAGTGGATAAGATATTTCCCTATTTGACATAATTGAAAGCTAGTGAGCATTGAATTGGATCAGAGTTTGCCTGTTACAGATCGAGACAGAAGGAGTTTCAACTCATAAGAGGTTATCAATCATCAGTGTACTCAACATCAGAAAGCTGCAGCAGCTGAATTTTTACTTTTGTTTTCCCAGTTAGAACGACATCAACACCACATCACCCTCCTCCCAGTTCCACATCTGGTAAATGAATTATTTGTTCAAATAACATCAGAAATGCATGTTTCCCTAGTAATGCAAGCACATGACAATCCTTATTAATTTGTTTATTTTTATTTATTTTTATTTTATTAGAAGTAAATACAGTCTTATGGCACCAAAGTGCCTAATATATATGTTCATAATACATTTTATGTACAACTTCTTTTTTTTGTTGTTACATTGAAAAAATATTAGAATATGAAAAAGAAGTTAGATAATAAAGGATAGAAAGATGTGAAATATATAGTGTGTGAAGAAAGAAAACGAGTAAATGAAGAAAGTTGACAAAGAGAAAATAGAGAAAAGAAAATAAAATAGAAAAGGAGATCATTATTTATAATCTTGACCAATCCTCGTCCAGTCCTCAAACAGTTCTTTTACAATTGTGTTGCACCATATGATTCCAAAAAAACGACAAATGGAGACCAACTCGTTATGAATTGGTCTGATTTATCCATTAGGGGGGATCGCATTTCCTCAAGATGAGCGGTCCAACATACTTGCAATCCACAGTTTAAGCGCTTATTTAGTATTTTTAATGTTGCAATTTTTGCGCTAGTAGTACTCTTAGGCTGACATATTATAAATCGACAAATAAAACAGGACAGCGCAGGACCACAATCCACCGTATCTGTGCCGAACATTTTTTATAAATGTTAAAAATATTAATACGGTAATCTCCATTACATTTTCCCCCTCTCACCTTAAAGCTCGCAATACTTCAAATGTGGCCTAAACAAATATCTATAAAGCTGTAACATGACTTCCAAACTCTTCCAGAACTATACCAATTCTGGTGTCATCTGCGAACTTACCTATCAACCCATCCACATTTACTTCCAGTCTTTTCGAAATGTATTGCAAATTGTAAAAAATTGTTCACTGTACTCTACGCATCCCTTCATTCATCTATTATTACATCAGAATACTTTTATAAGAAGAGATACAACTGATGGTTTGCTCCATGATACCTAACCTTGCCATGTTGTATTTGAGGACAGCACTATAATCATTAGTTTTCGTATCAACTTCACCATGTTTGGTCAAGTCACTCTCGCTGATTAATGGAGCTGTTGCGCAGCATTTTTAATACTTTCCATTGTTCTCTAGCAGAACCAACAACCAGCAAAGTAACAACAACTCCCTCTACCATTTCCACAAGTGGTGAGTTCTTTTTTCAATAGTATCACCAAATAATTACAACATTAAACAATGAGAGTATTGACAAAAATCCATCAACTCAAATCTGCATTGCAAGTTGCCTCAGGAAAATAGGCAAAAATAATCAAGCACCATTTTGTCCAGTAACGTAAATAAAGTTTTGAAAAACATCACATGAGTAAATAGTGATTTTTGTACCAATGTTGACATTTCCTCTTATCCACCTGAAAGAGACCGTAATTTATTAAAAAGCAATAATTTATTTATTGTCTTCAGTTTGATTATTTTTCTTTCTGTTTCCAAATTACATTTACAACAGGAAGTACAACAATCACTCCGTCTGTTCATCATTCAACAACTGGTAAGTGATGGATTTCTGCAAATGATATAAGAAAAATTGCATTGTTACGTATATGAATACACAAATGCATTCACCAGCGCAGCTTCATCAAGAGCAGCAGTCTGCGTGGAAATGTACAAGATTATTGTCAAACATTGGATGCAATGATTTGTTCTTTCCACATTCAGTACACCTGCTTGAATAATATAGAAGTGGATAAGATATTTCCCTATTTGACATAATTGAAAGCTAGTGAGCATTGAATTGGATCAGAGTTTGCCTGTTACAGATCGAGACAGAAGGAGTTTCAACTCTTAAGAGGTTATCAATCATCAGTGTACTCAACATCAGAAAGCTGCAGCAGCTGAATTTTTACTTTTGTTTTCCCAGTTACAACAACATCAACACCACATCACCCTCCTCCCAGTTCCACATCTGGTAAGTGAAGTATTTGTTCAAATGAAATGCATGTTTTACTAGAAATGCAAGCACATGTCAATCCTCATTTAGTATTTTCAACGTTGCAATTTTTGCGTAAGTAGTACTCTTAGGCTGACATATTATAAATCGACAAATACAACGGTACAGCATGGGACCACAATCCACAGTATCTTCAGTCCACAGTATCTGTGCCGAACATTTTTTTTTTTATGTGTAAAAATCATAATACGGTAATCTCAATTACATTTTCCCCCACTCACCTTAAAGCTGTGCCTTCCAGCCTTTGACAGTTCTACCCAGGAAATAACACTCTACCCTATTGATGCGTCACTTATTTCCAGACACTACCATCAGGTGTTCCCTCAACTTCCGATCTTCTCGAGAAAATAATCCAATATTATCTACCGAACAACAAATATCTTACATTAGGCAGAATTCTGGTCAACCTGTTCTTTACATTCTCCAAAGCCTTCAAATGCTTCCTGCGTGCGGAGACCAAAACTGCACGCAATACCGCAAATGTGGCCTAATCAAAGATCTACAAAGCTGTAACACGACTTCCAAACTCTGCCAGAACTACACCAATTTTGGTGTCATCAGCAAACTTACTTATCAACCCATCCACATTTACTTCCAGTCTTTTCAAAATGTATCGCAAATTACCAAAAAATTCAGCATTGATCCTTGTTTGAAAGTTGCACTATGCATTTACAAAACAAATTAAATCTGTGTACAGATTCTGACACCCATGTTCACATGTATTATACGCATCCCTTCATTTATCTACTATTACGTCAGAATACTTTTATAACAAGAGGTGCAACTGATGGTTTGCTCCATGGTACCTAACCTTGCTATGTTGTATTTGAGGACTGCACTTTAATCATTACTTTTCGTATCCACTTCACCATGTTTCGTCAATTTACTCTCTCTGATTAGTTGCAAATGGAGCTGGTGTGCAGCATTTTTTAATACTTTCCATTGTTCTCCAGCAGAGCCAACTACAACCAAAGTAACATCAACTCCCTCTACCACTTCCACAAGTGGTGAGTTCTTTTTACAATAGAATCACCATATAATTATAAAAGCAAACAATGAGTATTTGACACAAATCCATCAACTCAAATCTGCATTTCAAGTTGCTCAGGAAAATAGCCACAAAAAAAAATCAAGCACCATTATTTCTAGTAAGATAAATAAAGTTTTGAAAAAGATCATTTGAGTAAATAGTGATTTTTGTGCCAATGTTGACATTTCCACATCCACCTGAAGGAGACGGTGTTATATTAAAAAGCAACAACTTATTTTTGTTCTAACATTGAGTGTCTATAAAATGACCAAATAGTTGATGATGATCAATTTTATTGCTTTGCAGTAGTCAAAAATGTCTTCAATTTGATTATTTTTCTTTCTGTTTCCAAATTACAATTACAACAGGAAGTACAACAATCACTCCATCTGTTCATCATTCAACAACTGGTAAGTGATTGATTTCTGCAAATGATATAAGAAAATATTTCATTGTTACGCCTATGAATACACAAATGCATTCACCATCGCAGATTCATCAATGGCAGCAGCGTACGTGGAAATGTACAAGATTATTGTCATACATTGGATGCAATTAAATTCATGATTTTGTTCTTTCACATTGAGTACACCTGCTTGAATAATATAGAAGTGGATATGATATTTCCCTATGTGTCATAATTGAAACTTCCAGTCTTGTCAAAATGTATCGCAAACTGCAAAAAATGATTCACTGTACTCTACGCATCCCTTCTCAGGGATTATTGTCATTTACTGGATGCAATTAAATTCATGATTTTGATCTTTCCACATTGAGTACACCTGCTTGAATAATATAGAAGTGTATAAAATATTTTGGTCAAGTCAGTCTCGCTGATTAATTGCAAATGGAGCTGGTGTGCAGCATTTTTAATACTTTCCATTGTTCTCTAGCAGAGCCAACAACCAGCAAAGTAACAACTCCCTCTACCATTTCCACAACTGGTGAGTTCTTTTTTCAATAGTATCACCAAATAATCACAAAATTAAACAATGAGAGTATTGACAAAAATCCATCAACTCAAATCTGCATTTCTAGTTGCCTCAGGAAAATAGGCAAAAATAATCAAGCACCATTTTGTCTAGTAACATAAATAAAGTTTTGAAAAACATCACATGAGTAAATAGTGATTTTTGTACCAATGTTGACATTTCCTCTTATCCACCTGAAAGAGACCGTAATTTATTAAAAAGCAATAATTTATTTATTGTCTTCAGTTTGATTATTTTTCTTTCTGTTTCCAAATTACATTTACAACAGGAAGTACAACAATCACTCCGTCTGTTCATCATTCAACAACTGGTAAGTGATGGATTTCTGCAAATGATATAAGAAAAATTACATTGTTACGTATATGAATACACGAATGCATTCACCAGCGCAGCTTCATCAAGAGCAGCAGTCTGCGTGGAAATGTACAAGATTATTGTCAAACATTGGATGCAATGATTTGTTCTTTCCACATTCAGTACACCTGCTTGAATAATATAGAAGTGGATAAGATATTTCCCTATTTGACATAATTGAAAGCTAGTGAGCATTGAATTGGATCAGAGTTTGCCTGTTACAGATCGAGACAGAAGGAGTTTCAACTCTTAAGAGGTTATCAATCATCAGTGTACTCAACATCAGAAAGCTGCAGCAGCTGAATTTTTACTTTTGTTTTCCCAGTTACAACGACATCAACACCACATCACCCTCCTCCCAGTTCCACATCTGGTAAGTGAAGTATTTGTTCAAATGAAATGCATGTTTTACTAGAAATGCAAGCACATGTCAATCCTCATTTAGTATTTTCAACGTTGCAATTTTTGCTTAAGTAGTACTCTTAGGCTGACATATTATAAATCGACAAATACAACAGTACAGCACGGGACCACAATCCACAGTATCTTCAGTCCACAGTATCTGTGCCGAACATTTTTTTTTAAGTGTTAAAAATCATAATACGGTAATCTCAATTACATTTTCCCCCACTCACCTTAAAGCTGTGCCTTCCAGCCTTTGACAGTTCTACCCAGGAAATAACACTCTACCCTATTGATGCGTCACATATTTCCAGACACAACCATCAGGTGTTCCCTCAACTTCCGATCTTCTCGAGAGAGTAATCCAATATTACCTACCGGACAAAAACAATGAGTATTTGACACAAATCCATCAATTCCAATCTGCATTTCAAGTTGCTCAGGAAAATAGCCAAAAAAAAAAAATCAAGCACCATTTTTTCTAGTAAGATAAATAAAGTTTTGAAAAAGATCACTTGAGTAAATAGTGATTTTTGTGCCAATGTTGACATTTCCACATCCACCTGAAGGAGACCGTGTTATATTAAAAAGCAACAACTTATTTTTGTTCTAACATTGAGTGTCTATAAAATAACCAAATAGTTGATGATGATCAATTTTACTGCTTTGCAGTAGTCACAAATGTCTTCAGTTTGATTATTTTTCTTTCTGTTTCCAAATTACAATTACACCAGGAAGTACAACAATCACTCCGTTTGTTCATCATTCAACAACTGTTAAGTGATGGATTTCTGCAAATTATATAAGAAAAATTGCATTGTTACGTATATGAATACACAAATGCATTCACCAGCGCAGTTTCATCAAGAGCAGCAGTCTGTGTGGAAATGTACAAGATTATTGTCATTTACTGGATGCAATTAAATTCATGATTTTGATCTTTCCACATTGAGTACACCTGCTTGAATAATATAGAAGTGTATAAAATATTTTGGTCGTCACTCTCGCTGATTAATTGCAAATGGACCTGGTGTGCAGCATTTTTAATACTTTCCATTGTTCTCTAGCAGAGCCAGCAACCAGCAAAGTAACAACTCCCTCTACCATTTCCACAACTGGTGAGTTCTTTTTTCAATAGTATCACCAAATGATCACAAAATTAAACAATGAGAGTATTGACAAAAATCCATCAACTGAAATCTGCATTTCTAGTTGCCTCACGAAAATAGGCAAAAATAATCAAGCACCATTTTGTCTAGTAACATAAATAAAGTTTTGAAAAACATCACATGAGTAAATAGTGATTTTTGTACCAATGTTGACATTTCCTCTTATCCACCTGAAAGAGACCGTAATTTATTAAAAAGCAAGAATTTATTTATTGTCTTCAGTTTGATTATTTTTCTTTCTGTTTCCAAATTACATTTACAACAGGAAGTACAACAATCACTCCGTCTGTTCATCATTCAACAACTGGTAAGTGATGGATTTCTGCAAATGATATAAGAAAATTGCATTGTTACGTATATGAATACACAAATGCATTCACCAGCGCAGCTTCATCAAGAGCAGCAGTCTGCGTGGAAATGTACAAGATTATTGTCAAACATTGGATGCAATGATTTGTTCTTTCCATATTCAGTACACCTGCTTGAATAATATAGAAGGGGATAAGATATTTCCCTATTTCACATAATTGAAAGCTAGTGAGCATTGAATTGGATCAGAGTTTGCCTGTTACAGATCGAGACAGAAGGAGTTTCAACTCTTAAGAGGTTATCAATCATCAGTGTACTCAACATCAGAAAGCTGCAGCAGCTGAATTTTTACTTTTGTTTTCCCAGTTACAACAACATCAACACCACATCACCCTCCTCCCAGTTCCACATCTGGTAAATGAATTATTTGTTCAAATGAAATGCATGTTTTACTAGAAATGCAAGCACATGTCAATCCTCATTTAGTATTTTCAACGTTGCAATTTTTGCGTAAGTAGTACTCTTAGGCTGACATATTATAAATCGACAAATACAACAGTACAGCACGGGACCACAATCCACAGTATCTTCAGTCCACAGTATCTGTGCCGAACATTTTTTTTTAAGTGTTAAAAATCATAATACGGTAATCTCAATTACATTTTCCCCCACTCACCTTAAAGCTGTGCCTTCCAGCCTTTGACAGTTCTACCCAGGAAATAACACTCTACCCTATTGATGCGTCACATATTTCCAGACACTACCATCAGGTGTTCCCTCAACTTCCGATCTTCTCGAGAAAATAATCCAATATTACCTGCCGAACAACAAATATCTTGCATTAGGCAGAATTCTGGTCAACCTGTTCTTTACATTCTCCAAAGCCTTCAAATGCTTCCTGCGTGCGGAGACCAAAACTGCACGCAATACCGCAAATGTGGCCTAATCACAGATCTACAAAGCTGTAACACGACTTCCAAACTCTGCCAGAACTACACCAATTTTGGTGTCATCAGCAAACTTACTTATCAACCCATCCACATTTACTTCCAGTCTTTTCAAAATGTATTGCAAATTACCAAAAAATTCAGCATTGATCCTTGTTTGAAAGTTGCACTATGCATTTACAAAACAAATTAAATCTGTGTACAGATTCTGACACCCATGTTCACATGTATTATACGCATCCCTTCATTTATCTACTATTACGTCAGAATACTTTTATAACAAGAGGTGCAACTGATGGTTTGCTCCATGGTACCTAACCTTGCTATGTTGTATTTGAGGACTGCACTTTAATCATTACTTTTCGTATCCACTTCACCATGTTTCGTCAATTTACTCTCTCTGATTAGTTGCAAATGGAGCTGGTGTGCAGCATTTTTTAATACTTTCCATTGTTCTCCAGCAGAGCCAACTACAACCAAAGTAACATCAACTCCCTCTACCACTTCCACAAGTGGTGAGTTCTTTTTACAATAGAATCACCATATAATTATAAAAGCAAACAATGAGTATTTGACACAAATCCATCAACTCAAATCTGCATTTCAAGTTGCTCAGGAAAATAGCCACAAAAAAAAATCAAGCACCATTATTTCTAGTAAGATAAATAAAGTTTTGAAAAAGATCATTTGAGTAAATAGTGATTTTTGTGCCAATGTTGACATTTCCACATCCACCTGAAGGAGACGGTGTTATATTAAAAAGCAACAACTTATTTTTGTTCTAACATTGAGTGTCTATAAAATGACCAAATAGTTGATGATGATCAATTTTATTGCTTTGCAGTAGTCAAAAATGTCTTCAATTTGATTATTTTTCTTTCTGTTTCCAAATTACAATTACAACAGGAAGTACAACAATCACTCCATCTGTTCATCATTCAACAACTGGTAAGTGATTGATTTCTGCAAATGATATAAGAAAATATTTCATTGTTACGCCTATGAATACACAAATGCATTCACCATCGCAGATTCATCAATGGCAGCAGCGTACGTGGAAATGTACAAGATTATTGTCATACATTGGATGCAATTAAATTCATGATTTTGTTCTTTCACATTGAGTACACCTGCTTGAATAATATAGAAGTGGATATGATATTTCCCTATGTGTCATAATTGAAACTTCCAGTCTTGTCAAAATGTATCGCAAACTGCAAAAAATGATTCACTGTACTCTACGCATCCCTTCTCAGGGATTATTGTCATTTACTGGATGCAATTAAATTCATGATTTTGATCTTTCCACATTGAGTACACCTGCTTGAATAATATAGAAGTGTATAAAATATTTTGGTCAAGTCAGTCTCGCTGATTAATTGCAAATGGAGCTGGTGTGCAGCATTTTTAATACTTTCCATTGTTCTCTAGCAGAGCCAACAACCAGCAAAGTAACAACTCCCTCTACCATTTCCACAACTGGTGAGTTCTTTTTTCAATAGTATCACCAAATAATCACAAAATTAAACAATGAGAGTATTGACAAAAATCCATCAACTCAAATCTGCATTTCTAGTTGCCTCAGGAAAATAGGCAAAAATAATCAAGCACCATTTTGTCTAGTAACATAAATAAAGTTTTGAAAAACATCACATGAGTAAATAGTGATTTTTGTACCAATGTTGACATTTCCTCTTATCCACCTGAAAGAGACCGTAATTTATTAAAAAGCAATAATTTATTTATTGTCTTCAGTTTGATTATTTTTCTTTCTGTTTCCAAATTACATTTACAACAGGAAGTACAACAATCACTCCGTCTGTTCATCATTCAACAACTGGTAAGTGATGGATTTCTGCAAATGATATAAGAAAAATTGCATTGTTACGTATATGAATACACGAATGCATTCACCAGCGCAGCTTCATCAAGAGCAGCAGTCTGCGTGGAAATGTACAAGATTATTGTCAAACATTGGATGCAATGATTTGTTCTTTCCACATTCAGTACACCTGCTTGAATAATATAGAAGTGGATAAGATATTTCCCTATTTGACATAATTGAAAGCTAGTGAGCATTGAATTGGATCAGAGTTTGCCTGTTACAGATCGAGACAGAAGGAGTTTCAACTCTTAAGAGGTTATCAATCATCAGTGTACTCAACATCAGAAAGCTGCAGCAGCTGAATTTTTACTTTTGTTTTCCCAGTTACAACGACATCAACACCACATCACCCTCCTCCCAGTTCCACATCTGGTAAGTGAAGTATTTGTTCAAATGAAATGCATGTTTTACTAGAAATGCAAGCACATGTCAATCCTCATTTAGTATTTTCAACGTTGCAATTTTTGCTTAAGTAGTACTCTTAGGCTGACATATTATAAATCGACAAATACAACAGTACAGCACGGGACCACAATCCACAGTATCTTCAGTCCACAGTATCTGTGCCGAACATTTTTTTTTAAGTGTTAAAAATCATAATACGGTAATCTCAATTACATTTTCCCCCACTCACCTTAAAGCTGTGCCTTCCAGCCTTTGACAGTTCTACCCAGGAAATAACACTCTACCCTATTTATGCGTCACATATTTCCAGACACTACCATCAGGTGTTCCCTCAACTTCCGATCTTCTCGAGAAAATAATCCAATTTTACCTACCGAACAACAAATTTCTTACATTAGGCAGAATTCTGGTCAACCTGTTCTTTACATTCTCCAAAGCCTTCAAATGCTTCCTGTGTGCGGAGACCAAAACTGCACGCAATACCGCAAATGTGTCCTAGTCAAAGATCTACAAAGCTGTAACACGACTTCCAAACTCTTCCAGAACTACACCAATTTTGGTGTCATCAGCAAACTTACTTATCAACCCATCCACATTTACTTCCAGTCTTTTCAAAATGTATCGCAAATTACCAAAAAATTCAGCATTGATCCTTGTTTGAAAGTTGCACTATTCATTTACAAAACAAATTAAATCTGTGTACAGATTCTGACACCCATGTTCACATGTATTATACGCATCCCTTCATTTATCTACTATTACGTCAGAATACTTTTATAACAAGAGGTGCAACTGATGGTTTGCTCCATGGTACCTAACCTTGCTATGTTGTATTTGAGGACTGCACTTTAATCATTACTTTTCGTATCCACTTCACCATGTTTCGTCAATTTACTCTCTCTGATTAGTTGCAAATGGAGCTGGTGTGCAGCATTTTTTAATACTTTCCATTGTTCTCCAGCAGAGCCAACTACAAACAAAGTAACAACAACTCCCTCTACCAGTTCCACAAGTGGTGAGTTATTTTTACAATAGAATCACCAAATAATTACAAAAGCAAACAATGAGTATTTGACACAAATCCATCTACTCAAATCTGCATTTCAAGTTGCTCAGGAAAATAGCCAAAAAAAAAAATGAAGCACCATTTTTTCTAGTGAGATAAATAAAGTTTTGAAAAAGATCACTTGAGTAAATAGTGATTTTTGTGCCAATGTTGACATTTCCACATCCACCTGAAGGAGACCGTGTTATATTAAAAAGCAACAACTTATTTTTGTTCTAACATTGAGTGTCTATAAAATGACCAAATAGTTGATGATGATCAATTTTATTGCTTTGCAGTAGTCAAAAATGTCTTCAATTTGATTATTTTTCTTTCTGTTTCCAAATTACAATTACAACAGGAAGTACAACAATCACTCCATCTGTTCATCATTCAACAACTGGTAAGTGATTGATTTCTGCAAATGATATAAGAAAATATTTCATTGTTACGCATATGAATACACGAATGCATTCACCATCGCAGATTCATCAATGGCAGCAGCGTGCGTGGAAATGTACAAGATTATTGTCATACATTGGATGCAATTAAATTCATGATTTTGTTCTTTCACATAGAGTACACCTGCTTGAATAATATAGAAGTGGATATGATATTTCCCTATGTGTCATAATTGAAACTTCCAGTCTTGTCAAAATGTATCGCAAACTGCAAAAAATGATTCACTGTACTCTACGCATCCCTTCATTTATCTATTATTATGTCAGAATACTTTTATAACAAGAGATGCAACTGATGGTTTTCTCCATGGTACCTAACCTTGCTATGTTGTACTTGAGGACAGTACTTTAATCATTACTTTTCGTTTCAACTTCACCATATTTGGTCAAGTTATTCTCGCTGATTAGTTGCAAATGGAGCTGGTGTGCAACATTTTTGAATACTTTCCCTTGTTCTGCAGCAGAGCCAACTACCAGCAAAGTAACAACAACTCCCTCTACCAGTTCCATAAGTGGTGAGTTTTTATTTCAATGGAATCACCAAATAATTACAAAAGCATACAATGAGAGTATTGACAAAAATCCATCAACTCAAATCTGCATTTCAAGTTGCCTCAGGAAAATAGGCAAAAATAATCAAGCACCATTTTGTCTAGTAACATAAATAAAGTTTTGAAAAACATCACATGAGTAAATAGTGATTTTTGTACCAATGTTGACATTTCCTCTTATCCACCTGAAGGAGACCGTGTTATATTAAAAAGCAATAATTTATTTATTGTCTTCAGTTTGATTATTTTTCTTTCTGTTTCCAAATTACATTTACAACAGGAAGTACAACAATCACTCCATCTGTTCATCATTCAACAACTGGTAAGTGATGGATTTCTGCAAATAATATAAGAAAAATAGTAAGAGTAAACGAGAACTTACCAGTTTGAAGTTTGATCTGTATTTTATGAGGAGTTACGATGAGGGATTACGTGAAGAAGCCCGCCCCAGGACGCATTGCGGCATACTTCAAAGCAGCGGTGTGGAATCACAGATAGACACAAGTATTTGAAGTAACATAGTAAAGACAAAGAGACATCAATTTATCAGTTTGATCCATGTAATGAGGGTGGGAGCGGAGGGCACGTAATCCCTCATCGTAACTCCTCATAAAATACAGATCAAACTTCAAACTGGTAAGTTCTCGTTTAATCTTACTATTTTACTTCGGAGTCACGTGAATGACTACGTGAAGATTTCAAAGCTTCTGTGATTTCAAACCGTGTAACAGCTTTATATCACTCGCTGCCGAAGCCTTTGAGGGAGGAAGCGTGTTATCATAATCAACCAATGAATCTGTTTATAGAAAAACAATGGTATTTTTACAATAACACTGAAGAAATTTAAATGCTCCCCTTGGCTAATTTAAAATATTTGCAGATCGGAATCTTCCCTGCAAATAAAAACAGGTTTTGTCAACAGTTTATAATAAATTATTTCTCTGAACGTTTACCCCCACCATTCTGCTGTAGTCAGGATGTGGTTTACAGGCACGTCCATTCTTTTGCCGTTGACGTGGAAGCTTGTCCTGGAATGAAAACTTTGTACATGTTAGTTTTATCCCAGGAGCTTTAATACCTGCTTGAGCCATCTCAAAAAAGGCTTGTTACCCGACCACAAGGTTTTTTGTGACCAACCCACAAGGCTTTTCATCTCCCTCGAATAATTAGGTTGTGTCTATGTAAGGTAATAGGGTCATGGCACATTACCGTGTTTCTTGGCGGGTAAGCCCGGGTTTTATGACTGGATAAGGTGTTCCTGGTTTGGTTTGACCATTCCCTGGACAATGATAGAGATCTGGTCTGAAGCTATGAGCATGGTGTCCAGTAGTAAATAGGAGTAGTGACTGGACCCTCTGTGCTGCTCCGTGTGCCTTCAACAATGTGTTTAGTGCATAGAAGGTTCAGGTTTAGGGCTCTGGCTGGTGGGTATCCCCTGAAGTATGGTTAACCACTGTGACATCCCATATATGGGTGTACCTGGTCTAGGGGTTTAGAGTTTTAATATCCTTCAAATTTACCAGCAGCCAGTGACCCCATGGCCTGTTGTCCTGTAGCTGTTTTGAAACAACAGGCAGGGCAATTCTAGCTGTGTTGATGGTACTGTAGCCGAATCCTTCATCGTGATGAAGGTTCTCCAGGAATTCCAGTTCGTAGTAACTGTATCGGATGAGTAGGTTCTCCCTGTATCCTTGCAGTACTTCTCTTGATGCTGGACAAGTGTTGTAGTCCAGTGGATGTTCAAAAGGATGCTGACATGGTGTTGATTGTTCAGTATAACAATCCCAGTCCCAGATGAGGCTTGTGCAGAATCTGCAGCTCAGGAGCTTAATTTTCCCATGGCACAGTTGACTTGTGCCCGGCTCCGATTGTTAATAATTCTGGGTACTGGGAAATACCATCCAAGTTTCAACAACCATGTCATGGCGTAAAGTGAAACAATGGCTGCGTAAGTCCGTCAGGTACTATCAAATACCTGAAGCAGAATCCTTTTGTACTGTGCGTTGTTCTCGATTGGTGAGGCAGAAGGGAAAAATACATAGAATTAATTTCACCAATGCAGCGTGAACGCATTTGTCTATCAATATTATAAATACATTCTTGAATGACAACATGACCTATAGGTCAGAAAAGTTAATATATATAGCTGACGAGCTTTCTGCTGGAACTATCTGTCCCAGAGAAATTTTCAATGAGGATTCCACTGCCCCAGGGTCTGGTTTCCCCCGCGACATACATAGGACATCCCCGAACACCTGGTGATATAGCGTTGATGCAAATAATCGATATCAGATTCACATTCCATTTTAATTGTCATTGTCAGTGTGCAGTACAGAGACAATGAAATGCATTAATATCTGTTGCGTCATATAGCTTGATAGTTTTGTTAAAACTTTATATGAAAACATCTAATTGATGTTGTCCTTAATATTATGTGACCTGGTGTCTGTCACTGTATTTTGCTTACCTGGCAGGTAAGTTGTTGATAGTCAAATACATCTATGGATATACCATTGCCAAATTGTTTTGACCAACTTGTCATATGATACCGACTTTATGCTGCCCATATGGTTAATATAGGCCACCTCCATAGTGTAGTCTATTTATACCCATACATGCAAGTGCTTTAAAACTCATAAAATTCACCCGAACATTATTTAGATAATTAATGCCCAGTATAAGTGGTAACCCCGCCACTGTCTTTCTGATATTACTTCAGTGGGTAACTTCATGAGATGCTCAATGACAACCTATATGTTGTTTTTGATACTAAGATCTGAATCATGTAGACAGAAATGGTACCATTTTTTCCCAATTACTCTGTTATTTGTCGAGTAGTTGGTAGTTTGACCATTAATTTGTTGCTTGTTTGTGCCAATTCAACTATGTTGTCTCTTGGCAACATTATAGTTACGTGGACTGAATTAATATGAAACCCAAGATAGTCCAGGAAAGCGCTCTATATGCTGGTAGGAACCAGACCCACCTACCTCCATGGTTATTGGCGGTTTTGCGTTTTCTGTTTTCTGAGTGTTCTGAGGACCTGCTGGCGACGTTGGGGGAGGCGCATTTTCCAGGGGGTCCGCGGCGGGCCCTGATCTAAAAGATCTTTGGGGATAGTGCGGCCCCAAGCGTTCACCAGTCCCATATTCTAGACGTCGACTGGTGGATGCCGTGAGGTGCTGCTGCTTGGGTATCGGAAATCGTGGTTTGCTCGTCCCGGGGCCTGCCCTCATGATGCCGAAGGTTTTTGATGCCTCTTCCATCTCCTTCAGCTTTTTGTTCAGATCTCTCCCAAATAGCAGTGAGTCTGCCTCCGCAGCCTGCAAATTTTGAGATTGAGGGCAGGTGTTATATTTCCCTTCGGAGATTGTTTAGTTCGAATTGTGTGGTACACCTTAATACCAGCACTTTCTGGTGGTATGTGTTCATCTCGTTATCTCCACCGAACGAGCATAGACTGTGATAGCTGACGTCAGGAGCCTTCGGATCCGCTGTAGCTTGAGTTTTTATGCCCGCATAAGGGCCCCCACAATCGCAGATTTTGCTGTTTGAGGCTTTTTCCCCTTAAGGGCCTCACAGTTCTCTGGTGCTGTATATTCTTGCAGCTCCTCGGCGAGCACCTTTTTTAGTAGAGGTTTGTGCTGGCTGCCATTGTTTTGGCTCCGGCGGTGCTCCAGCCCGTGGGGTTGCTACGAAGCGGTCCACCACACCCAACAGCTGTTCCTGATCCTGCACCTCATGCATACTCCCGATTTTGTCCGCCTGCCCCATTTGCAGACCAGCCCTGCCCTGGTCACCAATGCTAGCCTCCTACTCCAACCCGTGGTATGAGGGTAGCAAAGGGCAGTGCCTGACACGACACTATGGAGGAGGTGCCTGTCCTGTCTCGCCGGGAGCACTGCTGTTCCCGGTGGACCTTCTCCTCCAGGAGCTGCTAAATGCAGCTCAGGCGGCTGTCTCTCTCTGCTTTGGTAGAGACATGTCCCCCTCCGACGAATCGGAGACGACCGGCCGTTTGGCTTCCTGGCCGCTTTCCCAGTCCGCCGTGCAGGCTCTGGCGAGACTGGCTTGGCTCGGTCTCAGGGATAGCGAAAAACGCTCTGTGAGCGACGCTGCCACCGGTTGCTGCCCCGCTGGTAGAGTTGGAGCGGGGCAGTTTTTCTTTGTGAGTTTTTTGCATTGTGTTCCTGAAATCTGTAATAAAACACAACTGCAAACTCACCTTTCCAATGCCCAAGAGCCGCTCCTGCAGCTCAGGCGGCTGTCTCTCCCCCTCCTGGGTGGAGAGACGCCCCAGTCCGATGTCGGCTCCACCGCCCGGTTTTACACACATCCAGCCCGCTGCTCAGGCGCTAGCGGGCTGGCTCGGTCGCGGTGTCGGGTTTGCGGACCGCCCGCTAAGCGGTCCTACCGCCTGTTGCTGCCCAATGACGTTCTTTCGTCGAGCGGGCAGGTGCAGCATTTTCCCCCCCCAGCCCGCTGCTGATGCTGCCGGGCTTGGTGCAGTGTCGGGAGCGGGCCGCTGATTAGCGGTCCTTGCTCTCTCTCTCTCTCTGCACTCGGGCTGCTGCGCACTCGGGCTCACCTGCACTGCACAGTGGGTCCCCTTACCGGCTCCGCAAATGTCGGAAGCCTCCTCCCGCCCGCCTGCCTGCCTCACCTGGACAGTACTCGAGGGCGAGCGAGGACTGAGGGGGACCTCCAACGCAGTGCTAGCGCCGTCTTCCTGCGCTCTCTTGATGTCGCCCCTGTGGAGAGTTACCGGCACCGGCACAGCTCCCATCCATGGTCCGCCGGTGAGTGCGGTCATGGTAGCGTCTTTCCTCCCCTCCCGCGAACGGAAAAAACTCCTCCCGGAGTCCAAGGGGGTCGCTTGCATGCCCTGCGGGGAACAAGCAGACGCAAAGGGGCTGTAAAACTAAAGGTAAGTACTTACCTAAACTTAGTTTTTCTCGTTTCTGCGGGAGCCCTGTCTCCCGCCTGCCGCTGTTGCCTGCTGAAACGTAATGCCGCAATGCGTCCTGGGGCGGGCTTCTTCACGTAGTCACTCACGTGACTCCGAAGTAAAATTGCATTGTTACGTATATGAATACACGAATGCATTCACCAGCGCAGCTTCATCAAGAGCAGCAGTCTGCGTGGAAATGTACAAGATTATTGTCAAACATTGGATGCAATGATTTGTTCTTTCCACATTCAGTACACCTGCTTGAATAATATAGAAGTGGATAAGATATTTCCCTATTTGACATAATTGAAAGCTAGTGAGCATTGAATTGGATCAGAGTTTGCCTGTTACAGATCGAGACAGAAGGAGTTTCAACTCTTAAGAGGTTATCAATCATCAGTGTACTCAACATCAGAAAGCTGCAGCAGCTGAATTTTTACTTTTGTTTTCCCAGTTACAACAACATCAACACCACATCACCCTCCTCCCAGTTCCACATCTGGTAAGTGAAGTATTTGTTCAAATGAAATGCATGTTTTACTAGAAATGCAAGCACATGTCAATCCTCATTTACTATTTTTAACGTTGCAATTTTTGCATAAGTAGTATTCTTAGGCTGACATATTATAAATCGACAAATACAACAGTACAGCACGGGACCACAATCCACAGTATCTTCAGTCCACAGTATCTGTGCCGAACATTTTTTTTTAAAGTGTTAAAAATCATAATACGGTAATCTCAATTACATTTTTTCCCCACTCACCTTAAAGCTGTGCCTTCCAGCCTTTGACAGTTCTACCCAGGAAATAACACTCTACCCTATTTATGCGTCACATATTTCCAGACACTACCATCAGGTGTTCCCTCAACTTCCGATCTTCTCGAAAAAATAATCCAATTTTACCTACCGAACAACAAATGTCTTACATTAGGCAGAATTCTGGTCAACCTGTTCTTTACATTCTCCAAAGCCTTCAAATGCTTCCTGTGTGCGGAGACCAACACTGCACGCAATACCGCAAATGTGGCCTAACCAAAGATCTACAAAGCTGTAACACGACTTCCAAACTCTTCCAGAACTACACCAATTTTGGTGTCATCAGCAAACTTACTTATCAACCCATCCACATTAACTTCAAGTCTTTTTGAAATGTATCGCAAATTACCAAAAAATTCAGCTATGATCCTTGTTTGAAAGTTGCACTATGCATTTACAAAACAAATTAAATCTGTGTACAGATTCTGACACCCATGTTCACATGCATTATACGCATCCCTTCATTTATCTACTATTACGTCAGAATACTTTTATAAAAAGAGGTGCAACTGATGGTTTGCTCCATGGTACCTAACCTTGCTATGTTGTATTTGAGGACTGCACTTTAATCATTACAATTCGTATCCACTTCACCATGTTTGTCAAGTCATTCTCCGATTAGTTGCAAATGGAGCTGGTGTGCAGCATTTTTTAATAAATTCCCTTGTTCTCCAGCAGAGCCAACTACAACCAAAATAACAACAACTCCCTCTACCAGTTTCATAAGTGGCGAGTTCTTTTTTCAATAGAATCACCAAATCATTACAAAAGCAAACAGTGAGAGTATTTGACAAAGATCCATCAACTAAAATCTGCATTTCAAGTTGCCTCAGGAGCCAAAAAAATCAAGCGCCATTTTGTCTAGTAAAATAAATAAAGTTTTGAATAGTTTTGCCCTAACATTGAGTGTCTAATAAATAACCAAATAGTTGATGATGAACCATTTTACTGCCTTGTAGTAGTTAAAAATGTCTTCAGTTTGATTATTTTTCTGTGTGTTTCCAAATTAAAATTACATCAGGAAGTACAACAATCACTCCGTCTGTTCATCATTCAACAACTGGTAAGTGATGGATTTCTGCAAATGATATAAGAAAAATTGCATTGTTACGTATATGAATACACAAATGCATTCACCAGCTCAGTTTCATCAAGAGTAGCAGTCTGTGTGGAAATGTATACGATTATTGTCATACATTGGACGCAATTCATTTCATGATTTTGTTCTCTCCACATTGAGTACACCTGCTTGAATAATATAGAAGTGGATAACATATTTCCCTATATCACATATTGGAAAGTTAGTGAGCATTGATTTGGATCAGTTTGCCTGTTACAGATCGAGATAGAAGGGGTTTCACCACTTAAGTGTTTATGAATCATTAGTGTACTCAATATCAGAAAGCTGCAGCAGCTGAATTTTTACATTTGTTTTCCCAGTTGCAACTACATCAACACCACATCACCCTCCTCTCCATTCCTCATCTGGTGAGTGAAGTATTTGTTCAAATTACATCAGAAATGCACGTTTTACTAGAAATGCAAGCTCATGTCAATCCTCATTTATTATTATCAACGTTGCAATTTTTGCCCAAGTGTTACTCTTTGGCAGACATTTTATAAATCGACAAATACAACAGTATAGCACAGGACCATAATCCACAGTATCTTTAGTCCACAGTTCTGTGCCGAATATTTTTTACAAAATGTTAAAAATCTTAATATTCATATCTCCATTACATTTCCCTCCCACTCACCTTAAAGCTGTGCGCTCCAGCCTTTGACATTTCTAGCCAGGAAATAACACTCTGCCCTATTTATGCGTCACATTTTTCCAGACAATACCATCAGGTATTCCCTCAACTTCTGATCTTCTCAAGAAAATAATCGTATTTTACCAACCGAACAACAAATATCTAACATTAGGCTGCATTCTGGTCAACCTGTTCTTTACACTCTCCAAAGCACTTAAATGCTTCCTGTGTGCGGAGACCAAAACTGCACGCCATAGTTCAAATGTGGCCGAACCAAAGATCTACAAAGCTGTAACATGACTTCCAAACTCATCTAGAACTACTCCAATCTTGGTGTCTTCTGCAAATTTATTTATCAACTCAACTACATTTACTTCCAAGCCTTTTCGAAATGTATGGCAAAAATGTAACACATCCAGCAACGATCCTTGAATGACAATTGCACTATGCATTTACAAACCAAATGAATTCTGTGTACAGATTCCAAAATCTCTTGTACACTGTACTTGAGGCATCCCTTCATTTATCTATTATTACATCAGAATACTTTTATAAGAAGAGGTGCAACGGATGGTTTGCTCCATGGTACCTAACCTTGCCATGTTGTATATGAGGACTGCACTTTAATCATTACTTTTCATATCCACTTCACCATGTTTGGTCAAGTCACTCTCTTTGATTAGTTGCAAATGGAGCTGGTGTGCAGCATTTTTGAATACTTTCCCTTGTTCTCCAGCAGAGCCAACTACCAACAAAGTAACAACAACTCCCTCTTCCAGTTCCATAAGTGGTGAGTTTTTATTTCAATTGAATCACCAAATAATTACAAAAGCATTAGAGTCTTTGTCAAAAATCCATCAACTCAAATCTGCATTTCAAGTTGCCTCAGGAGCCTAAAATAATCAAGCACCATTTTTTCTAGTAAGGTAAATAAAGTTTTGAAAAACATCACATGAGTAAATAGTGATTATTGTACCAATGTTCACATTTCCACTTATCCACCTGAAGGAGACCATGTTATATTAAAAAGCAATAATTTATTTTTGCTCTAACATTGAGTGTCCATAAAATAACCAAATAGTTGATGATGATCAATTTTACTACTTTGCAGTAGTCACAAATGTCTTGGTGATGGTTCTGCAAATGATATAAGAAAAATTGCATTGTTACGTATATGAATACACGAATGCATTCACCAGCGCAGTTTCATCAAGAGCAGCAGGCTGCGTGGAAATGTACAAGATTATTGTCAAACATTGGATGCAATTAAATTCATGATTTTGTTATTTCCACATTCAGTACACCTGCTTGAATAAAATAGAAGTGGATAAGCTATGTCCCTATATCACATATTGGAAAGTTAGTGAGCATTGATTTGGATCAGAGTTTGCCCGTTACAGATCAAGATAAAAGGGGTTTCACCACTTAAGTGTTTATGAATCATCAGTGTACTCAATATCAGAAAGCTGCAGCAGCTGAATTTTTACATTTGTTATCCCAGTTGCAACTACATCAACACCACATCACCCTCCTCTCCATTCCTCATCTGGTGAGTGAAGTATTTGTTCAAATTAAATCAGAAATGCATGTTTTACTAGAAATGCAAGCACATGTCAATCCTCATTTAGTATTTTCAACGTTCCAATTTTTGCGTAAGTAGTACTCTTAGGCTGACATATTATAAATCGACAAATACAACAGGACAGCACGGGACACAATCCACAGTATCTTCAGTCCACAGTATCTGTGCCGAACATTTTTTTTTAAATGTTAAAAGTCTTAATACTGTAATCTCCATTACATTTTCCCCCACTCACCTTAAAGCTCGCAATACTTCAAATGTGGCTTAACCAAAGATCTACAAAGCTGGGCGGCGCGACTCACGTCGCAGCGACCTCTGCAGTCCGTCTGTCTTTTTTTTTTATTATCTTGTTTAAATGTAGTTATAGTCGGGATTTTTAAACTGAGTATGTGTATGGGGGGCGGGGGGGGGGGGGGGACTTTTAAAACTTTCCCCTGCATGGAGAACCCAACCTTTTCTCTGTCTGGTCTCCGTTGTCGTTGGGGCCTAGCACCGTGGGCGGCCTCCAACCAGAACGACCTGGGGCTCCATTCGCGGAGTTGTGGACCTACCTACCCACCATCGTGTAGCTGCCAGAGTTTGGAGCGGGTGGAGCGACGGTGGCGCGCTACTGCGACCCGTCCCCGGAGATTCGGAAGCTCCTACTGCAGGTCTAGTGGACAGTGACACCGGGAGCCCGCAGGTCCCTGGTGGGAGACCGCTTTTCAGGGCTTCCTCAACGGCGACTTTCCCGCCCGAATTGCGGGGTTGAAGAGTACCTGGAGCAGGGCCTTACATCGCCCAGCGCGGCTTTAACGGCCGTGGGACACTTACCATTGCCCGCCGGGGGATCCAACACCAAGATCCGGAGCGCGGCTTTGCATCGCCCGGCGCTGCTTTAATGGCCGCGGGACACTTACCATTGCCCGCTGGGGACTTTGACTCTGACATAGGGAGGTGTGCAGGGGAGAGATAAGACTTTGCCTTCCATCACAGTGAGGAGGAGATTCGCTGTGATGGATGTTTGTGTAAATTGTGTTGTGTCTTGGTTCTTCTACTTGTTTGTATGACTGCAGAAACCAAATTTCGGTTGAGGTTCAAGAGGTTCAAATGAGATCAAATAAATTGTATTGTATTGTAACATGACTTCCCAACTCTTCCAGAACTACACAAATGTTGGTGTCATCTGCGAACTTACTTATCAACCCATCCACGTTTACTTCCAGTCGTTTCGAAATGTATCGCAAATTGCAAAACATTGTTCACTGTACTCTACGCATCCCTTCATTTATTTATTATTATGTCACAATACTTTTATAAGAAGAGATGCAACTGATGGTTTGCTTCATGGTACCTAACCTTGTTATGTTGTATTTGAGGACAGCACTTTAATCATTATTTTTCGTATCCACTTCACCATGTTTGTCAAGTTACTCTCTCTGATTAGTTGCAAATGGAGCTGGTGAGCAGCATTTTTTAATACTTTCCCTTGTTCTCCAGCAGAGCCAACTACAACCAAAATAACAACAACTCCCTCTACCAGTTCCATAAGTGGTGAGTTTTTATTTCAATGGAATCACCAAATAATTACAAAAGCATACAATGAGAGTATTGACAAAAACCCATCAACTCAAATCTGCATTTCAAGTTGCCTCAGGAAAATAGGCAAAAATAATCAAGCACCATTTTGTCTAGTAAGGTAAATAAAGTTTTGAAAAACATCACATGAGTAAATAGTGATTTTTGTACCAATGTTGACATTTCCACTTATCTACCTGAAGGAGACCGTGTTATATTAAAAAAAAGATAACTTATTTTTGCTCTAACCTTGAGTGTCTATAAAATAACCAAATAGTGGATGATGATCAATTTTCCAGCCTTGCAGTAGTCACAAATTTCTTCAGTTTGATCATTTTTCTTTCTGTTTCCAAATTACAGTTACAACAGGAAGTACAACAATCACTCCGTCTGTTCATCATTCAAGAACAGGTAAGTGATGGATTTCTGCAAATGATATAAGAAAAATGTAATTGTTACGTATATGAATGCATTGACCAGCGCAGATTTATCAAGAGCAGCAGTCTGTGTGGAAATGTACAAGATTATTGTCATTTACTGGATTCATGATTTTGTTTTTCCAAATTCAGTACACCTGCTTGAATAATATAGAAGTGGATAAGATATTTCCGTATATGACATAATTGAAAGCTAGTGAGCATTGTTTGGGTCAGAGTTTGTTTGTTACAGATCGAGTAAAAGGAGTTTCATCTCTTAAGGGATTATCAATCATCAGCGTACTCAACATCAGAAAGCTGCAGCAGCTAAATTTTTACTTTTGTTTCCCCAGTTACAACTACATCAACACCACATCACCCTCCTCCCAGTTCCACATCTGGTAAGTGAAGCATTTGTTCAAATGACATTAGAAATGCATGTTTTACTAGAAATGCAAGCACATGTCAATCCTTATTTAATATTTTCAACATTGCAATTTTTGCGCAAGTAGTACTCTTAGGCTGACATATTATAAATCGACAAATACAACACCACAATCCACGGTATCTTCAGTCCACAGTATCTGTGCTGAACATTTTTTTTTAATGTAAAAAATCTTAATACTGTAATCTCCATTACATTTTTCCCCACTCACCTTAAAGCTGTGCCCTCTAGCCTTTGACATTTCTACCCTAACCTTGCTATGTAGTATTTGAGGACTGCAATCATTACTTTTCATATCCACTTCACCATGTTTGGTCAAGTCACTCTCTCTGATTAGTTGCAAATGGAGCTGGTGTGCAGCATTTTTTAATACTTTCCCTTGTTCTCCAGCAGAGCCAACTACAACCAAAGTAACAACAACTCCCTCTACCAGTTCCACAAGTGGTGAGTTTTTATTTCAATAGAATCACCAAATAATTATAAAAGCAAACAATGAGAGTATTTGACACATTCATCAACATGATCTGCAGTTCAAGTTGTCTCAGTAAAATAGCCAAAAATATCAATGACCATTTTGTCTTGTAAGGTAAAGTTATTTATGTTTTGATCTAACTTTGTGTGTCTATAAAATAACCAAATAGTGAATGATGATCACTAATACTGCCTTGCAGTGATCAAGCAGTTCTTCTGTGTGATTTTCATTGTTTCTCTTTCCAAATTAACATTACAACAGGATGGACAACAATCACTCGATCAGTTCATCATTCAAAAACTGGTCTGTGATGTACTTCTGCAAATGATATGATAAATTGCATTGTTACATATATGAATACATGAATGCATTCACCAACGCAGTTTCATCAAGAGCAGCACTCTGCGTGGAAATGTACAAGATTATTGTAATTCGCTGGATGCAATTAAATTCATGATTTTGTTTTCTCCACATTCAGTACACCTGCTTGAATAATATAGAAGTGGACAAGATATTTCCCTATTTGACTTAATTGAAAGCTTGTGAACATTGATTTGGATCAGAGTTTGCCTGTTACAGATCGAGATGATAAGGAGTTTCACCTCTTAAGGGTTTATCAATCATCGGTGTACTCAACATCAGAAAGCTGCAGCAGCTGAATTTTTCTTTTTGTTTTCCCAGTTACAACTACAACACTAACACATCACCCTCCTCCCAGTACCACATCTGGTAAGTGTTGTTCAAATAACAGTGGAAATATAGGTTTCAGCAGAAATACAAGTACATGTCGTTGTCTCCAATGCATTTCGTTGTCTCTGTACTGTACACTGACAATGACAATTAAAATTGAATCTGAATCTGATGTCAATCCTTAACTAGAATTTTCAACTTTGGAATTTTTGCAAAAGTAGCACTCAGGTAGACATATTATAAATCAACAAATAGAACAATGGAGCACAGGACCAGCCCACAATATCAGTGCTGAAGATGAGGCACCTTCCATTAAAAAAAAATATATATATTACCACATTAATTTATTTTACATTTTCCCCCACTCACCTTAAAGCTGTGCTCTCTAGCCTTTGATATTTCTACCCTGGCAATAACACTCTATCCTCTTTATGCCTCTCGTATATCCATACACTAGCATCGGGTGTCCCCTCAACTTCCCATCTTCTCGAGAAAACAATCCAATTTTGTCCGACCTCTTCTAATACCTAATATCCTCAACTAAGCAGAAATCTTTTCCCAGTTACTACTACAACAACAACAGCACATTAGCCTCCTTCCAGGTCAACATCTGGTAAGTGAAGTGTTTGATCAAATGACATTAGAAATGCTTGTTTCGCTAGAAATACAAGCAAATCACACTCACAAAACCATGCTGACCATCCCTAATCAGCCCCTGTCATTCCCAATGCATACATATCTTTTCTTTCAGAACACGCTCCAGTCACCTGCCAACCACAGTCATTAGGTTCACTCATCTATAGTTCTCAGGCTTTTCCATGCAGCCCCTTTTAAATAGTGGCACAACATTAGCCACCCTCCAGTCTTCCGGCACCTCACCCATATATATTGATGATTTGTATACAGATTTGTGTTTCTCCCGAATGCTTTCAGAACTTTTTCAGAGGGAGTCTATTAGAGCACTTAGAGTGTGAGAACATAGATGAAAGAATGTTGGAGTTGTAAAATGCAGAGTAAGAAAACATGCCCAGCAAGTTATGTCGGGAATGTCCTCCACTTAGAGAGAGAAAAGAGAACTGAAGGGACATACTTTTTAGTCGAATCATATTAGTGAATTACATCCCTTATATCAATGGGAACTACTATTAGATCTACTCGCTATTCATTGGGAGACAACTGCACTTTGTAGAATTTTGCAAAACTAGTGACTTAGCATTTATATCCAATAATTTCTATATTTACGCTTGATTCTTATAAGAATAAAGTGGCAGTGGAACTCAAAGAAAACAAACAGGGTGCAGTATTTCTGAGTATTTTTTTATTTCTGCTCAGAAGCCACAACGCCAACAGCAGGTAGAACAACAGTGTCCACTCCCAGTTCAACAACTGGTAAGTAATGATGAAATGAGAATATTTTTGACTTGAATGTTGTTTGTTCAACTTTGGTGTAGACAGTCACATCCATCAGTGCAGTCTTACCAACAGCTCTACTAAATCTCTGGTAAACACCAAATCGTAATTCGTTATCAATTTTCTCAAAGTTTCTTTGCTTTAAATTGAACAAAATTACCTACTCGAACATTTGCAGATTGATTGTCATTTTTGCAAATAATTTATTTTCCGGTTAGTTACAAGGAGGAGCCCATTTCCCATTGAACATTCTAAAATGAATGATGGAGCTTCACTTTTTCTTTCTTGCGATATCTGTTCATTCATTTCCCCCAATATCACCTTAATGTTCAGAAAAATATATGAACTTAATGAAGATAATGCTTCTCAATTTATATGCTTTCACATGCCAAAAGAGTTTTTTCTCAAATGTCTTCAAATATTTTTCCTTGTCTTTTAATCATTAAATTTCTATCCTTTTCTTCATTTGTTCTGTAATTTAAAAGGGTTCAGAAACACAAGCAGTTCTGCAAATGTTAATTTGTTAGTCAAACAACCAGATTTGTTCTATTGTATTTGAAATCAAACACCTTATCTGTAGTTAACAACAGCCTTTTAATTTGTACCTTCCTCTCCATCTTTTGAAATCCTCTCAATGCTTCATTTGAAATTGGAATAATGTGAATGTCAATATTTTCAACAATAAAAGTCACAACTGCAACTGGGCTTGTTGCTAATTCCATCCTGGCAAGAGTTCAACATAAAATATTAAATACTTTCAAAAACTAGATGATAACTTACCTACATGATTTTTTTTGGCTGAGATATCATTGTATGTAATTATTGCATATGATGGTTATGTTGTAACTGTATCACTATCTTATATTTCAGAATTGGCTTGTGATGGTACATGGTCTGCATGGTCCAATCAAAATTCACCGTCTATTCACAATAAAGATGATTCCGAATTACTGGAGCCAATACGTCACAAATTATGTTCAGTTTCCCCTTACTCCATAAGTAACATTGAGTGCGAGGCTGTCGGCATTCCACAGCTTCTGATCAGTGAAACGAAAGACAATGTCACGTGTGATTTAAAAAAAGGACTGATTTGTACTTATAATAAAGAATCTTCCAACTATAGCAGGTGTTTGGACTATAAAATTAGAGTCTGCTGTAACTCTGGGACAACTTTATCTCCAAGCACAGCCAGTTCAATGTCGCCATTTACCACACCCACAACTGTAGAGGAATGTGTTTGTGAAACAACCCCACGAAGAAAAGTAAGTTTAGATATCTAAATGTAAGAGTTCACAAATCAATGATAAGCAGCAGATGTTACTGCTCAAGTTATTTTATTTTATTTTTTTAAATAGTTTTGGATATGTTTAAACATCTTGGGGAATATCTAGATGTGAGATACACGAGGAAGGTTATTCAACCAAAAGGAGACTTAATAAAAATGAGGAAATTCTTTGAACAGAAAGGGAAGGAAAAATAACTAGAAAATAGGGGAAGATTAAAACACTGTTAAAAGTCAGTATTGTTGTGAAAATATGAAAATAAAGCAGGACAAAAGAATAAGGTTCAATATTTAAAAAAATTGGTATCCAGTTATCTACTGTGTGAATAGATGTACACCAAATACAACATTGTTGCACCAAAATGTTATAGAGGATCTGGAAGAAATATAATCTGGTAAATAATGCAAAAATACCTACATTTTGTTATTTATTGAACAGGCAATTATTCTACATAGAATATGCCCCAAACAGCCACAACTTCTCGAGACAATCGTCTGCTTGTGGCTCTATCCTTCGGCATTAGAGAATGAGGGCCAATCTTGTACAATTATGTAATATCCTCAGGGAACTTGACAGGATAGATGTTGATGGGGATGAATGGAGGAACAGCATCCCATATGTTGCTTGGGTAACCTCCAACCCAGTGCTCTCGGGATCCTGTGCAGCGGAAGAAGGCTCCCACGATGCTGCAGAACTCACCCAGGAGGCCGGATGAAGGATGACCCAGCAAGCCACCAAGTTCGACCCTGAAGACCAGCGAGCTGAGGAGCAGGGAGCTGCAGGCGACGACAGACCTGAGATGTGGGCCAGTAGGAGAGGGACCAGGGTAGTAACTCCAACACGTTCAAGCTTGGGTGCAGGAGGCACCCCCAGGACATAAAGGTGGTCGGGCAAGGAGAGGGATGTCGGATCGCGGGCCAAGTCAGTTGGGGGCGACAGAGGAAGACCTGCAGCAGCTTGGGCTTACCTGGATCGGCAGCCACTCCAGTACATAGAGCGTGTGGCCTAAAAAAATATCACTTACAAGACACAAAATCAAACCAGTGAACTCCTGACCATATCCCATATTATTCTGAAGTACATATAATTTTGGGAAGATATAGAGTGGACATAAATGTTAGTTAAGGACATTATGGGCAATGTTGTTAGTAAAGGACATTATGGGCAGTGTTAGAAATAGGGAAGAGGTGACGTTATTATGTAAACATCACATGATCTTAAATCGTGGACCATCTCGGCTCCACTCATACTTAGTATTAACTGCTGATCCAAGGAGCACCATCTCAACCACAGTCAGTGTAGATCTTTGTCTTACCTCCACTATTTAATTTGTACAATCAACACTTGGAAACCATGAACTGAAGTTGCACAACTAATGCATAAGGTGACAGGCTATCCGGCATCAGACAAAATGGGAGATTGGGCAAAGACACATTGATCTAAAATGGCAGATCGTTAAGGATGCACCTGCAAACATTTGCGCAAAATCAATGTGGTTTGTGCTTGATATTGCTTCTGGGTGAAATAAAAGGTCTTCTTAGCACTAAAGTTTCATTTCCTTGAATGGTGGTGTTGCTGTGTATTAGCAGGAATGGCAAGAGTTATTCAAGTAATGCTTGCATTAACGAGAACTGATGAAAAGATAGCACTGTGATGCAAACCAACAAATGGACAATTAGGAAACATTGAGATGAGCTAATTTGGATTTTATTAAATCTTTCAGTTGTTCTCATACATTTTGAAGATACCAGTGAGCTAAGAAAAGAGTTTTCAGGTAGCAACATTTTAAATTGGAGTATGAACTACTGAGCTTCCTAGTTAGCAAACACCAGATAAAAGCAGTTCCCATTTTATGTTTGACAAATAAGTAGTTTAGGATTATTTATGAATGTAATGTTTGTTTTCTCTTTAGTGCAATGAAACCTGGACAACAAACTGCAAGAATTATATTTGTCTGGTCCATGGCATAATACGCATAACGAATATCACTTGTCCAGAAATACGCCGGCCCATTTGTCGTGATCGGAAGAGTCCTGTGAAAATCATAACTCATAATGGCTGTTGTCATCAATTTGAATGTGTTTGTCAGTATCATTCCTCTGTTAAACAATTTATCTTTCACAGTGATTTGTATTGTTCTTACTTTTCTGCCATTCTGAAATTGTATTTTTAATTTTAGATGAATGTAAAATATGGGGAGATCCACATTATCGCACCTTTCATGGGATCAATTATGACTTCTTTGGGAATTGTACATATACTGCCGTCGAAGAAATAATTCCCAAATATAACTTTTCAGTCCTGGTAGACAATTATTACTGTATTGAAGGCATACCTAAATCGTGTCCAAAACAACTAATTATTTTTTACAAAGAAAATATTATTACAATTTCACCTACAAATAATAAGGTAAGTGTCATTCATATTATTCTTTTTTTATTCCCTGATAGATGCCATTAAGTAACTCGTGACCTACTTAATGTTCTTAGAAAACTAACAATGCAAACAATTTGTGATATTCCTTCCGAATGTTTCTTATAAGTGGACAAACCAACAGGTAATCAGCGTAGTTCATTCAGAATGTTCATTGGTACCCTGGTTATTGCAACAGCTCAATCCAATCTCAACTAGTTTGGTAAAAGAGATACCAAAATGCTTCCCTCAGTGTGAAAACATCACAGTAGAATACTTCTGAAAAACCTTCATACCGAGACAGACAAGCCCCAGGCACACAAACATGCCTTGCTATTGAAAAGCCACACATAACATACAACCTGATGTTTCCATTTAAACGATAACATTGTCAATCCCATTCAATCCTAGTCATTTTATATTCTTTTGTTTTACGCAGCTCATAACCTGCAGTTAATTGATTGTCCTGAACCTTTTGTACTTCAATTCTTTTGTTTTTAAACTTGTAACCAGGATAGCATTCCTAAATTATTTGTATTTACTTTCACAGTTAACAGTCAATGGACATGATACGAAGATTCCTTATTTTACAAAAGAATTCAACATTACAGAACAATGGCCAAAAACTCACATATCAATTCCTGAAATTCTAACAAACATTACTGCTGCTGATTTCCTATTTACAATAAGTATTGCAGAGTCATTCTTAACTAACACTCGAGGCCAATGTGGTATGTAATGTACATAGTAATTTTTTACAGTTTTAATTCGGCTTTATGGCAATTTTACTGGTAACTCTGCTAAATAATGTTTTGCTGAAATAGGAAAGTGCTCAAGAAGAAATGGTACAGACGTATCTTCTAAATGTTGTTCCACAACTGCTTCCGAATGGATATATAATGATATCAAGAAACCTTACTGTCAAGGCAATTCCACTTCAGTGCCTCCTTGTGAAGTAACACCTACTTCGACTCCATGCCCTTATAAACACCCCATCTGTGACCTCATTACAGGAAAGTAAGTGAACTTGTTCCTCACAGTTATTTTTCTCAAAATATGTATCCAATTGGTGCACTAAATTACAATGAGTCTGCAGCATGAAATCATCCATTCAGCTCACAGGCTTTTGTGGCTTGAAGCTCTCTGCATTGGCTTAATTTGACCAAAATTTAGAAACTTACCTTGGCAATAAACAAATGAAATTATTGTTCAGTCTTTGAACAAATTTGGCAATTTAGAATTAACAATGTTGAATTGATCCTTCCAGAAGAAAAATTGAATTGGGATCAATGAAGGACTGGGACTGCTTAATACTTTGTCTTCATTTTACACATACACCGCCACTTACAACATGCTTTTCAGAACAAATTCCACATTTTTTTGGAATGCCAAATACATTGCATGTACTTGTTTCCTTTAATCCATCCTGATAGTTACTTTTTTTTTAAACTAATAAATCTGTCAACATAACTTTGTGGGTACACCATACAGTCTTACCACCATGCTCTTCCTCAGTCCCTTCCTTAAACCCCCTTATCCTAATCTCCTTCCAATTTTTCTTCCACCCCCACCCCCCAGTTTCTGGTCTCTCGCTCCCTTTTCCCTCCCTGTAAGGCTATCCTTGCGTTTCACTGTCCACATTTTCCAGGACTGTTCCCCTGTCACTCTCCACATATCACCAGTTCCTTACAGATTGGTTGATGGGTCCCAATATATTTAATGTCTTCTGTTCAGATATAATGCATTTTTTGGGAGGAAGATTGTCTTGCTCAGAGCCCTGCAGAAACATCTAAAATTATTAAGGGATTGGACACGCTGGATGCAGGAAACACGTTCGCGATGTTTGGGGAGTTCAGAACCAGGAGCCACAGTTTAAGAATAATGGATAGGCCATTTAGGACTGAGATGAGGAAAAACTTTTTCAACCAAAGAGTTGTGAATTTGTGGAATTCTCTGCCTCGGAAGGCAATAGAGGCCGATTCACTAGATGCATTCAAAAGTTAGTTAGATAGACCTCTTAGGGCTACCAGAATCAATGGATATGGGTAGAAGGCAGGAACGGGGTACTGATTGGGGATGATCAGCCATGATCACATTGAATGGTGGTGCTGGCTCAAAGGGCTGAATGGCCTACTGTACCTATTTTCTATGTATCTCCTACAAGCACAAAACGCCTGTCCTCAACAAAACACATGAGGCAAGTAAGGGTTCGGGACTGATTCACAGGAAATTCCAAGTTCATGTCTTAAGTACCCTGGGTAGACCATCAGGCCTTGGGGATTTATCAGCCTTCATTCCCATCAGTCTACCCAATACCATTTCCTGCCTAATGTGGATTTCCTTCAGTTCCTCTGTCACTCCAGATCCTCTGGCCACTAGTATATCAGGAAGATTGTTTGTGTCCTCCCTAGTGAAGATGGGTCCAAAGTCCCTGTTCAACTCATCCCCCATAATAAATTCACCTTTTTCAGTCTTCAAGGGTCCAACTTTGGTCTTAACTAATATTTTCCTCTTCACATACCTACATAAACTTTTACTATCTTCCTTTATATTCTTGGCTAGTAGGTTGTACCACATTTTTGTTGATACCCTTGTACCACATTTCTTTCTTTTTTTCTCCCAGCATTGCCTTTTTAGTTATCTTCTGTTGCTATTTAAACATTACCCAATCTACTTGCTTCCCGCTTACGTTTGTTACGTTGTACTTTTCTTATTTTTATACTATCCCTGGTGTCCCTTGTCAGCCACAGTCACCCCTTACTCCCCTTGGAATCTTTCTTCCTCTTTGGAATGAACTGATCCTGCACCTTCTGTGTTATTCCCAGAAATACCTGCCATTGTTGTTTCACTGTCATCCCTGCTAGTGTATCTTTCCAGTCAATTTTGGCCAGCTCCTCCCTCATGGCTCCATAGTCCCCTTTATTCAACTGTAACACTGACACCTCCGATCTACCCTTCTCCCTCTCCAATTGTAGATTAATCTTGGCCATATTATGGTCACTACCTCCTAACGGCTCATTAACCTAAAGTTCCTTTATTAAAATCCAGTTCATTACATATCACTAAATCCAGAATTGCCTTCTCCCTGGTAGGCTCCAATACAAGCAGCTCTAAAAATCCATCACGGAGGCACTCCACAAACTCCCTTTCTTGGGGCCCAGTACCAACCTGATTATCATAGCCTACCTGCATGTTGAAATCTTCCATAACAACCAGAGCATTACCATTACTACATGCCAATTTTAACTCCTGATTCAACTTACACCCTATATCCAGGCTACTGTTTGGGGGCCTGTAGATAAGTCCCATTAGGGTCTTTTTACCCTTACAATTCCTGAGTTCTATCCATACTGACTCCACATCTCCTGTTTCAATGTCACCCCTTGCAAGGGACTGAATTTGATTCCTCACCAACAGAGCTACCCCACTCCCCGCCCATCTGTCTCTTTTCGATCGGAGATATACCAGCTCTGGCCCTCTTGCAGCCATGTCTCTGTCAATCCCTCCCTCCACTATATAGTTTAAACCCACAACCCACACGTGTAGCCCTAGCAAACCTGCCTGCCAGAACGTTGGTCCCCCTCCAGTTAAGATGTAACCCGTCCCTATTCTACAGGTCACCCCTACCCCAGAAGAGATCCCAGTGGTCTATAAATCAAATGTAAAGAAGTTCTAAGGATAGTAGCACAGGGAATGTTGGAACAGTATGTTGTTCAAGAAGGAACTGAAGATGCTGGAAAATCAAAGGTGCACAAAAATGCTGGAGAAACTCAGCGGGTGCAGCAGCATCTATGGAGCGAAGGAAATAGGTAACGTTTTGGGCCGAAACCGTCTTCAGACTGATAGGGGGTGGCAGGGTGAGGGAAGGAAAAAGGAGGAGGAGGCGCCCGAGGGCTGGGGGATGGGAGGAGACAGCTCGAGGGCTAAGGAAGGGGAGGAGACAGCAACGGCTAACAAAATTGGGAGAATTCAATGTTCATGCCTGCTGGATGCAGGCTCTCCAAGCGGAATATGAGGTGCTGTTCCTCCAATTTCCGTTGTTGCTCACTCTGGCAAAGGAGGAGACCCGGTACAGAGAGGTCGGATTGGGAATGGGGGAGTTGAAGTGCTGAGCCACCGGGAGGTCAGATAGGTTCTTGCGGACCGAGCGGAGGTGATTGGCGAAACGATCGCCCAACCTCCGCTTGGTCTCACCGATGTAGATCAGCTGACATCTAGAGCAGCGGATGCCGTAGATGAGGTTGGAGGAGATACAAGTGAACCTCTGTCGCACCTGGAACGACTGCTTGGGTCCTTGAATGGAGTCGAGGGGGGAAGTAAAGGGACAGGTGTTGCATTTCTTGCAGTTGCAACGGAAAGTCCCCTGGGAGGGGGTGGTACGGGAGGGAAGGGAAGAATTGACAAGGGAGTTGCGGAGGGAGCGGTCTTTGCGGAAGGCAGACATAGGGGGAGATGGGAAGATGTGGCGAGTGGTGGGGTCACGTTGGAGGTGGCGAAAATGACGTAGGATTATTTGTTGTACGTGACGGCTGATGGGGTGAAAGGTGAGGACTAGGGGGACTCTGCCCTTGTTGCAAGTGCGGGGATGGGGAGAGAGAGCAGTGTAGCAGGATATGGAAGAGACCCTGGTGCGAGCCTCATCTATGGTGGAGGAGGGGAATCCCCGTTCCCTGAAGAATTAGGACATTTCAGATGTCCTGGTGTGGAATGCCTCATCCTGGGAGCAGATGTGGCGTAGGCGGAGGAATTGGGAGTAGGGGATGGAGTCCTTACAGGAGGCTGGGTGGGAAGAAATGTAGTCTAGATAGCCATGGGAGTCGGTGGGTTTGTAGTGGATGTCGGTCAGGAGTCTATCACCTGCGATGGAGATAGTGAGGTCAAGGAATGGTAGGGAAGTGTCGGACAGTATGGTTTGGTTAGTTAGTTTGCCAACTGAAAGATGACCCATTTATCCCAACTATCCACTTTCTGTTAATCGGGCAATCCTCAATCCAAAGTAACATTCCCAATAATACCAGGCAGCCCTTGTATGGCACCTTATCAAATGATGCTTGAAATTCAAAATCCACCCTGACAGTCACAATTTCAAAGAACTGTAATAAATTTGTCAACATTTTTCTTTTCATAAACCAAGTTGAAGTTGCTTAATTGTACTATTATTTTCTAAGACATCTCCTACAAAATAGAAAATGTAAATAAGTCGGCTAGTCCCAGATGATAAAACATGCTCTCAGAAGTGCAATGTTCTCTCTTCCTCTATTCAGGCCATTTGTAAAATGCAGACGGAAGGTTGACATTGAACACTTTAAAAAGACTTGTATCTATGACAACTGCGGGACAAATGTTATTTGTAATAGCTTGGAAGCTGCTGCAGATGAGTGCTTTAAATTGGGTTTTTGTGTTAACTGGAGACCTTACACAAATGGATTGTGCAGTAAGTACTATAAGGCATGCAAATAATTAAATTCCAGCAACCTCTGTAATTACAATATAACATATGTACAAATAATGATTTTGTTTTCAGGAAATAAGAGCGGCCAAAATTCTGCTAACGTCCAAATCTTTTTCACTAAAAGTGGCAACACGATTTTAACAATTCCACGATTCTGCTTACAGCTGGATTCCCACTTTGCACAACTAAGTATAGCTTGCTGAGAAACAAGTCTGCTGTACATTGCAATGTAGAATATCCTAGGAATTAGCCATGTTTTTTAACAAATATTTTATTAGTATTTTATCCTCAATCTCCACTCATTTCTCAAGGAAAATTAAAACAAATCAAGGTGAAAGATCTACATTTTGTATATTGACACACAAAAAAGAGAAATTTGAGAGAAAATATTCTCCTGAACTAATGTTTTTTACACCAAATGCTAAATATAGATTTTGGCTATCAAAATTCACAAATGTAACATTTTGATTGGAAAACTGTCAACATTTTTAGATTACTTGGAGAAACAAAGAGATTATTGGTCAGTTGTTTCACACCTGGTGTGAGGAGAACGTTACAAACTGATCTTAGTGACAAAGTGACTGAGGCGGGGAACAAGGCGGATGGGTATTCACTTACTCCTCCACTATATGCACTTGCCAGATTTCCTATCTCCCTGGAGAATACAGGAATGAATCTGTATTTCTCTATTGAAATTAAATGCATTTCCACATGATCTGCAATTGCCAACAGCGGAGTTGACCTGAAAACACAGGCAGTCATGGTTAATGTGATATTGTACATGCCTCACAAACCCTGATTAAATCTTTGGAAAGGAATAACTCCATTAGACAATAGGTGCAGGAGTAGGCCTTTTGGCCCTTCGAGCCAGCACCGCCATTCAATATGATCATAGCTGATCATCCCCAATCAACCCCATTCCTGCCTTCTCCCCATATCCCCTGACTCTGCTATTTTTAAGAGCCCTATCTAGCTCTCTTGAAAGTATCCAGAGAACCGGCCTCCACTGCCCTCTGAGGCAGAGAATTCCACAGACTCACAACTCTTATAGAAAGTGTTTCCTCATCTCCATTCTAAATGGCTTACCCCTTATTCTTAATCTGTGGCCCCTGGTTCTGGACTCTCCCAACATCGGGAACATGTTTCCTGCCTATAGCGTGTCCAAACCCTTAATCTTATGTTTCAATAAGATTCCCTCTCATCCTTCTAAACTCCAATGTATACAGGCCCAGCCGATCCATTCTCTCAGCATATGACGGTCCTGCCATCCTGGAAATTGACCTATAGGGCCCTATACATCTGCAGTTGTAGCAGCCAGAGGCTCCATCCACGTCCCTGACCTCCCACATCCTGCATACATCACTCTGTCTCATCTCACCCATCATGTGTTCACGGCGTCCCATCCTCTCCAGCTTTTTGCGTAGTCTCCACTCCTCAACCTTCTCGCCGAAGACTCGCACTTCCCTTACAAGGCAGCTCCCTCACTGCCGCTCCTCTAGAGCAACTTTGCTTATAATGGCTGATAAATTGCCTAATTTGCCAATTTACCAATCAATTTCCTCAGTTTTAAACTGTTTTTCCCCTCTGCCTCACCTCTGACACCTTTCCCATGGGTTTCAGCCAATAAGCCCTTCTCTCTGCTTCTCTTTGATTGCTACTTCTCCAAGATCCATGTAAGCACTGTGCTAATACTGGCTTTTTCCCCCTCGGACTCCCCTCTGACTTGCCTCTCCCACGGGTTTCAACCAATAAGCTCTTCTCGCTGCTTCTCTTTGATTGCTGCATCTCCAAGGTCCACGTAAGCATTACCATTACAAATACTGAGAACTTTATATTTGTTTTAAGTGGAAAGAAATCTCAATTAACCAACCTCTCCCCTTCTCATGGCATGTTCCCATGCTACCCTTGCTCTTTTACTTAATCCCTTCTCAACATTTCGGTGCTTTTGCATGGCACAGTGCTCCATTTATATTTTATCCAATCTAGTATATTGCGGGTTGATTTTTGCGATCCCTTCTACATTGGAGAATTCCAATGCACATTGGAAGACCACGTTGCAGAACTCCAATCTTCTGATAATAGTCAGTTCGTGACATAGTAATTAGCCTATTTGTAATTATTCAAATGTTCTCCCTATCTGATCCATTGAATGTTTCCTATTGCTCAGATGGCATTTCATAGATCTTTCATGTTCCTTTGCTTTTTGCCTTAATTGCCCTAATTAATCTGACACCAAGATGGCTTCAAGAGCCAATAGTGTTCAATAGTCAAATATAATAACAACGGAAGACTGAATTCCTTACTTGCAGCAGCAAAATTGGCATGTGAATGCAAAACACAGATAAGATATAATATTAAATACATTAATAACCACAATACTAGTGCAAAAAAAAACATAGTTCTTTATGCAACCAGAAGCAATCCACAGAAATTCATCAACATTTTATGACTTTGTATATCTAGTTTTTCCCCTGTGGCTTTATGAAGGGCCAATCCTGTTTCACTAGTTTTGGGGGATAGTTAACCAAGGAGACTGAAGAAGGCAGACAGGTAGATGTTGTCTGCAGAATACTTTAGTGAGACAATTGATGGGATTGTGCATAGCAGGCTAATCTAAAAAGATTACGGCACAAGGAATCCAAGATGAGCTGGCTAATTGTATCCAAAATTGGCTTGATACTAGGAGGAAGGGAATAATAATGGGAGGATGTTTTTTTGATTGGAAGTCTATAACTGGTGATGTACCACATGGATTGCAACTAGGACATTTACTGTTTGTTATATGGGTTACTATTGTGGATGGTCTGGAAGACAGGATACAAATAAGTTGGAAAGATGGGTGAAGTGAAGTGTTGGCAGAATTTAATCTAAAATAAGCATGAGATGATTAGTGTATATGAGCGAAAAGGACAGCATGGCTATGCTGGGGCCCATCACTGTGATGTACAGCTCTGTAACTTAATGTACATAACATTCTTCTCTGTCTTGGTTTATTCTTTCAAGGCAATAATATGGAACCTAGATTATTTTTTGTTTGTAACCCCCATTTAAACGAGGGCCAAGCTTGCAACAAATGAGCTAGAAGACTTAAGTTAAAGTATCCCCAATGGGACACGGGCATTTTTCACAGTGTAAATTTTACCCAGCATTTTTAGGTCCCTTAAATAGTCATTGCAGCTCTGCAGAACTTGAAGGCATCCTGCAGTCTAGACAGGGTGATAAAAGATTACCTGGCAGTGGCATGGGACTGCTCGTGGCATGTATCTTAATCTGTACTGACAGTTATAGGGTGGAAAGGGCACATGCATTAAAGCAACATGTATTCCCCTTGGTGGAGACTTTTCTGTGGACAGCTATTCTGTAGCTGGCAGGATTTTGGCCAAGACTTGCTACCCAAGGTTCATCATGTCAAAAACACAACAGCTGGAGGAGAGCTGCCATCACGAACAAGGCAAGTTGAGTTTAAACTCAGCAAACAACCACAGTTATTTTTCAATTACCGCTAGTTAATTTTCCAGTTTTGCATTGCTTTAAGGTTCCTTGGTTGACAGTTGGTACTTATTACAGCACTTGTTTAGTGCCCCAAATAAAGGTGAACTCCAGTTTGTAGACAATCAGTCCCACCTCTCAAACATTGATAATGAATACAAAAAAGTGTGACGACATTCAATGCTTCTAACTAAGGAACTAATAATTTAGGCTTTCAGTTGGTATGTCTTGATTCTTTAGTACACTGCAATGGACTGATTCCTGGGATACTCTGAAGAAAGACTGGATAGACTTGGTTTATACTCTCTAGAATTTAGAAGATTGAGAGGGGATCTTATAGAAAACTTACAAAATTCTTAAGGGGTTGGACAGGCTAGATGCAGGAAGATTGTTCCCGATGTTAGGGAAGTCCAGGACAAGGGGTCACAGCTTAAGGATAAAGGGGAAATCCTTTAAAACCGAGATGAGAAGAACTTTTTTCACACAGAGAGTGGTGAATCTCTGGAACTCTCTGAGGCACAGAGGTTCATTGGCTATATTTAAGAGGGAGTTAGATGTGGCCCTTGTGGCCAAGGGGATCAGAGGGTATGGAGAGAAGGCAGGTACGGGATACTGAGTTGGATGATCAGCTATGATCATATTGAATGGCGGTGCAGGCTCAAAGGGCCGAATGGCCTACTCCTGCACCTAATTTCTATGTTTCTATGTACTCTGGTTGGGCATTTCATGATAGCTAACACAGTGAAAGATGTGCCAGTCAGAACATTTTGAGGCAATAAGTTTTGTTATGAGTGTTGGAGTTTTATTATTGTTAATAAATTTATACAATGACCTCACAGCCAATGGATTTGTGTTTAACGTACCATTAATACTTGTCTCTTATTTCAAGATCATACATGTCCACACAATTTGGTTTATAAGGCTTGCCCAAGCAAAACAGATGATCGCTGTGTCAACTCGTAAGTATTTTGACATGTATTAATAGACCACTTATATACTTTAACAATCTTTTTTAAGAGTCGAATGTCAAAAAATGTATTACAATTTTAAAATGTTTGCATCCATTTCAGCACAGTGGAACCTGGCACTCACACTTCAGAGGAGGGATGCTTTTGCCCAGATGGAATGATGATGACAGAAAATAGTACTGAATGTGTTTCCTCGTGTGAAAGCAAGTTATATTTCAGTTGGAATAAATATGAATTAGTTTTAATTACCTTTCGTGAAATTGTATTCATTGTGAGGTATCACCTAGTTAAACATACTAAGGTATTTCTTAATAACATCAAACTAAGTTTGAGACCAAGTTGAATAAGGCGATACTGGTCCCGATGCTGCGGCTGCACATCAGTGATTTGGAACTGAAATGCTTGTGAATTGGGAAACTACACATGTACAGCCAAACACAAAAGTCCCAAATTTACTCAAACAGCCTGACTGTCATGATATTCTATCACTTTCCCCTGAAATTCAATCCTGCATTTAAATTCAGCAAATATGCTGTGGGATTCAACACACACACACACACACACACACACACACACACACACACACACACACACACACACACACACACACACACAAATACACAACTAAAAACACACACACACACACAAACACACACACAGGGGATTGTGTTGTCAACAAGATATAAGAGTGAATGCTTCTTCTGATTATAAAATATTATTTTGATACATTTTTCTCCATCTTTAACGAAATGTTGACTGCTGCTCGAAATGTATTAATACTTTTTCTTGCAAGTCATTATATATGAATGATTATGTTTCAGATTGCAAGACCACAGTTGTTCATAAAATAGTTGGCAATGGCACTTGCCAAACAGATATTGAAATGAAACGATGTGTGGGGAACTGCTTTTCAAGTACCGAGTAAGTGATTTTTTAAAAATATTCATTTAGCTTTGAAATTCCATTCTGAATAAATCTTCTGGAGTTTTTTGAGGATGTGACAAGTAAAATGGATGAAGGGGAACCAGTGGATGTAGTGTATTTCAGAAAGCCTTTGGTAAGGTCCGGCATGGGGGACTGGTGACTAAAGATAGAGCTCATGGTATTGGGGTAGGTGCTGACATGGATAGAAAATTGGTTGGTAGACGGGAAGCAAAGTGTAGGAGTGAACGGGTCCTTTTCAGAATGGCAGGCAGTGGCGAGTGGAGTACTGCAAGGCTTGGTGTTGGGGCCGCAACTGTTTACCATATATGTTAATGATTTGGAAGAGGGAATTGGGAGCAACATTAGCAACTTTGCGGATGACACAAAGCTGGGTGGCAGTGTGAAGAGGATGTTCATAAAATAGTTGGCAATGGCACTTGCCAAACAGATATTGAAATGAAACAATGTGTAGGGAACTGCTTTTCAAGTACTGAGTAAGTGATTTAAAAAAAATATTCATTTAGCTTTGAAATTCCATTCTGAATAAATAGCCAAAATTGCCACATCTATTTCAGATGTACTACCGTGTATATCCTGTGAGCATTTTTGACATTTACTGTTTAAATTCCTTTGTTTAATGACTTAATCTGTATTAATTGTGCCCTATTACTCCCAATTGCTTCTCACCTCAGACCTGCAGCAAAGAGGGAAGAGACAGAGACTTTAAGATTTTGCCTTCCACCACAGTGAGGAGGTGTTTGGTGAACTCACTGTGGTAGATGTTAAATTTGTGTTGATTGTGTGTTTTTGTCATTTTTTAATTATATGTATGACTGCAGGAAAACAAAATTTCGTTCAGACCGAAAGGTCTGAATGACAATAAACGGATCTAATCTAATCTAATATGCAACTGGCCACAGAAACAGCAATCCATCATTAAGCCAGACATCATTTTTCTATCTGGATCATAAATTCTGTTCAAAACAAAAGACTTTGCTAATGTAAACGAAGCTAGAATCCCTTACATTTATTCAGAAAGTATGTTGTGTTTCTTCCAGATTTGACCCTAAAACAAAGAGGATGGGTCATTTATGTCAGTGCTGTCATGAAAGGGAGACAGAAGAAAAGAGTGCAAAACTACAGTGCGAGGATGGAAATACTGAAACGTACACTTATACTGACATCAAGTCTTGCATGTGCAAAAAATGTGAAAATGAGGAAGAATACCTGTTATACAAGAACTAGAGATTTCAATTTCAATAACATGGAATGCTTTGTTAGTCACATTTTTTAAATACTGTCTTAAATATCTCCCTGATGCCAGCCTAAAATCTTACCAGGCTGTTATTCAATCCCTTCCCTTCTTATTAATGAATTGTAACATCTTGGAATGCACCTTTCTATTGCATGCAATCTATCAATAATTCTACTATTAGAAATGCAAACTAATAAAAACTTTCTTGCAAATAACCAAACTCTCCCTCTTCTGTTCAGCGTTCTAATTTATTTAAGCCAGAGGTTTAGGAAACTTTCAAAGGACATCAGAAGGTAACAAAAAGGACATTGCGGGGTGAAAAGATGAATTACGTAGATAAGCTGTCCAAGAATATAAAGAAGGATAGTAAAAGCTTCTTTAGGTATGTTAAGAGAAAAAGATTAGTAAAGAAATGTAGGTCCCTTGACGGCAGACACAGATGAAATTATTATGGGGAACAAGGAAATGGCAGAAGAGTTGAACAGGTACTTTGTGTCTTCCTCAGTGAAGACAGAACCAATCTCAAGAGGACCTAGGGCAGTGGTTCTTAACCTGTGTGTCAGGACCCCCATGGGGGGGGGTCATCTGGGGCTCTACCCGGGAACATGAAGGAGTCATAAATAAAATATCCATTTGTTGAGCCCAGTTTTAGGAACCGAACAAAGGTACAGACCACATACAGTATTTGTTCGCATATGTGCGAACGTATGCCAATAAGGTTAAGAATCACTGAACTAGGGAGACAGAGGACCTGAAAGAAATTTGCATTAGGCGAGAAATAGTATTGGGTAGACTGAAGGCTGATAAATCCCAGGACCTGATGGTCTACATGCCAGGGTATCTAAGGAGGTGACTCTAGAAATTGTGGACGCATTGGTGATCGTTTTCCAATGTTCTATAGATTCAGGATCAGTTCCTGTGGATTGGAGGGTAGCTAATGTTATCCCACATTTCAAGAAAGGAGCGAGAGAGAAAACAGGGAATCACAGACCAGTTAGCCTGACTTCAGTGGTGGGAAAGATGCTGGAGGCAATTATTAAAGAGGTAATAATGGGGCATTTGGATAGCAGTAAAAGGATTAGTCCAAGTCAACATGGATTTATGAAAGGGAAATCATGCTTGACTAATCTTCTGGAATTTTTTGAGGATGTGACAAGTAAAATGGATGAAGGGGAGCCAGTGGATGTAGCGTATCTAGACTTTCAGAAAGCCTTTGATAAGGTTCAGCATGGGAGACTGGTGACTAAAGTTAGAACTCATGGTATTGGGGTAGGTGTTGACATGGATAGAAAATTGGTTGGCAGAATGGAAGCAAAGAGTTGGAGTGAACGGGTCCTTTTCAGAATGGCGGGTATTGGCGAGTGGAGTGCCGCAAGGCTTGGTGTTGGGGCCGCAACTGTTTACCATATATTTTAATGATTTGGAAGAGGGAATTAGGAGCAACACTAGCAACTTTGCGGATGACACAAAGCTGGGTGGCAGTGTGAACTGTGAAGAGGATGTTAGGAGCTTGCAGGGTGACCTGGACAGGTTGAGTGAGTGGGCAGATGCATGGCAGATGCAGTATAATATAGATTAATGTGAGGTTATCCGCTTTGGTGGCAAAAACAAGGGGGCAGATTATTATCTCAATTGGGTTAGGTTAGGTAAGGGGGAGGTGCAGCGAGACCTAGGTGTCCTTGTACATCATTCACTGAAAGTTGGTGTGCAGGTACAGCAGGCAGTGAAGAAAGCTAATGGAATGTTGGCCTTCATAACAATAGGATTTCAGTATAGGAGTAAAGAAGTTCTTCTGCAGTTGTATAGGGCTCTGGTGTGACCACATCTGGAGTAATGTGTACAGTTTTGGTCTCCTAATTTGAGGAAGGACATCCTTGTGATTGAGGCAATGCAGCGTAGGTTCACGAGATTGATCCCTGGGATGGCGGGACTGTCATATGAGGAAAGATTGAAAAGACTAGGCTCGTACTCACTGGAGTTTAGAAGGATGAGGGTATAGAAACATATACATTTATAAAAATACTGGACAAGCTAGATGCAGGAAATGTTTTCCCAATGTTGGGCGAGTCCAGAACCAGGAGCCACAGTCTTAGAATAAAGGTGAGGCCATTTAAGACTGAGGTGAGAAAAAAAAATTTCACCCAGAGAGTTGTGAAATTTTTGGAATTCCCTGCCACAGAGGGCAGTGGAGGTCAAGTCACTGGATGGATTTAAGAGAGAGATAGATAGAGCTCTAGGGGCTAGTGGAATCAAGGGATTTCGGGATAAAGCAGGCACAATATTGATTGGGGACGATTAGCCATTATCACAATGAATGGCGGTGTTGGCTCGAAGGGCTGAATGGCCTCCTATTTTCTATGTTTCTATGTTTCTCTGATCTCATTGAAGCTTGTACAATAGTGAAAGGCCTGGGTAGAGTAGATGTGGAGAGGATGTTTCCACTCGTGGGAGTGTGCAGGGCCAGAGGGCACAGCCTCAGAATAAAATAATGTATCTTTAGAAAGGAGATGAGATATTTATTTCGCTAGAGGTTGGTGAATCTGTGGAATTCATTGCCACAGCTGGCTGTGGAAGCCAAGTCATTGGATAATTTTAAGTGGAGATTGACAGGTTCTTGATTGGCAAAGTTCTCAAATGTAACAGGAAGAAGGCAGGAGAATGGAATTGAGAGGGAAAGATAAATCAACCATGAATGAATGGTAGAGTAGACTCGATGGACCAAATGGTGAAATTATGTATTTGCTTTACTAGAATCCTGATAAACTAGATTATGACTCAGATCGGGAAAAATCCAAGACTAAGTGAAGATAGAATGAAACAGACAGGGGGAACTCAACAGGTAACACATAGAAACATAGAAAATAGGTGCAGGAGTAGGCCATTCAGCCCTTCGAGTCAGCACCGCCATTCAATATGATCATGGCTGATCATCTAAAATCAGTACCCCGTTCCTGCTTTTTCCCCATACCCCTTGATTAATTTAGCTCTAAGAGCTCCATCTAACTAAGCACACACGATAATGACACATAGGTGAAAATACTTAAACGTAATTGAACATAAGGCAGCACAGTCTACACTGGCTTCGGTTAAGTCAGTAGAGTATACTGAGCCATCTCAATTGGCTGTTTTGAACCAAACTCCTAACTAGGGCTCGTTCATGTTTAGCTAACTCTCTAGCTTCTATCTCATTGCTGACTCATTGAAACATGGAAGCATGAGATGAGTTTTTCTGATGCCTGTCCATCCAGCTGCACTTTGAATCCCAGGTGGAATACAGAGGGTAGGTTTTCAATTCCGACAGTGGCATCTGTTCTTTAGAGGTTATCCAGTCACAACGTGCAGGAAATTTATCCCACAAATATTGACGATTGGTTTAAATTGTGGATTGCCTGTTGAAAAATATCACGTTCTGGGGATTCTGGATACAGTTTATTATCTCAGATAACATCCACATCTGCATGACATTTATCTCTAGATTGGATGCAGTTTAGGATTTAGTTTAGTTTTGTTTAGAGGTACAGCACAGAAAGAGGCCCTCCGGCTCACTGAGTCCACGCCGACCTTCGATCACCTGTTCACACGAGTTCTTTGTTATCCCACTTTTTCATCCACTCCCTACACACTTGGTGCAATTTACTGAGGCCAATTAACCTATAAACTTGCATTTCTTTATGGACCTGTCCCACTTAGGCGACTTTTTAGGCGACTACAGGAGACTATGCGGTCGCCGGGGTGTCACCTGTATGGTCGTGAATAGTCTCCTCAGTTGCCCAAAGAGTCGTAGCATCTTTCTGGTTGCCGAAAATGTTTCAACATGTTGAAAAGTTTTTCAGCGACATTGGCGACCTTGGGTTTGATGCCAAATGAACGTAGCTTGACGTAGGTGCTGTCTTAGGTTGTCGCCAGGTTAACGTAGACAGTCGCCAGGTGACGTAGGGTGTCGCCAGGATGTCATCGGTTGTCGACAGGTGACGTAGGTTGTCGCTGGTGCTGAGTTTGGTGAAATTCAATGTCGTAGTCGCCTAAAAAATCGGCTAAGTCGGAAAGGCCCATTAGTCCAGTCGCTGGTTTTTCGGCAACCTGCTACGACTATAACAGTCGCTGGAAAAATTGCCTCAGTGGGATAAGCCCGCACGGATGTGGGAGGAAACCAGAGAACCCGAGGAAACCCATGCAGTCACAGGGCAAATATGCTGCTGTTTGTGCAAACTCCACACAGACAGCACCCGAGGTCAGGATCAAACCCAGATATCTGGCGCTGTAGTTTTGCAATACTTTGCTTGAACAGTAAGTGGAGGAATGGTTCTGGTTGACTGGTTTAAGCATTGATGTTGAATGTATGGGCAACTCCCCAAATCTCCCATAGGGACTTCATCATGAATATTTTCTCTTACGGTTTACTGAGTTTGTTTAGCTTGTGGTATATTAAAAAATGGATCAGATTAGAACTTGCCTTTTTGACATTTCAAATGCCCGCAACATTTGATATTGACTTTTCAAGCATGTTACCTCATCAGAAAGAAATGTGAGCATATTTCTTAATGACAAGTTTAATCAGTGTTCTCCTTTTATGGCATTTTAATGTTTTTTTTTATCAACAATAATAGTATCTGGCTGATAAGGATATCCTGGTACTGCTAACTCAATGAAAGGAGGAATTTGGCATTGCTTCCTTCTCCCTATCATTGTTCTCCTTGTAGCGTCTACGCATTTTAGTAAATGATGAACATATATAAGGATATAAGAATATTATTGCAATTTGTTCCTTTTGAGCAATGTGGTTCAATCACACAAGTTAAATAATTACACCATGTATGTTTAATATTAAATAGATTGTTTGCAGATCTCTTCAGCTGAAAGTACCAAGGTTCATCTTTTGCAATAATTCTAACGATTCCAACACTAGATGTCAATGCTTGATCAATTCATTGCCCCTCCTGTGACAAAAAGCAATGTGAAGTAGCAGCGGACACAATAAATGTTGTAGGCCTAGCAGTGAATTTGTAGTGAAGAAGGTTCAAACACTCATAACAAGCTGCCCACGTATTTACATTGTAATGGCCTGGTTAAACTGAAATTTGATGGTAATGCTGCTGATACAACGGTAGAGCTGGAGGTTGATATCATGCAGCCTATTTGGAGGGAGCCGACAGGCGCTCTGGTGGAGAATCCATCGATGAAAAATTCATATTCCACAGGGCATAGAATTAATTTTAAACAGTTCACAGTCACCCAGGTAGGAAGTTGCAGGTTTGACATAAATGTCATTTTGTGCCATATGATCGTATTTAGGCTCTGCAGTGCAGGTTGGTATGCCAGGATTGTAGATCTGTTGCATATCTAAAACTAGACAGTCCTTCAATCTTATGAAGCAAGGGGCTTGAAAGGTTATCGGTCAATATTTTCCAGCACCAGACTTGGGCTCCTTGCTCTCTTTCTGATTTAAAAAAAAAGATCCATAATATGACTGCACTGTGCTTCTGGAATTTGAAGTCATTCCAGTAGGAGAACCAGAATGGTGCATCCTAGCTTGCAAAGTAGGTCTCTTCCCAAAAGATTAAATTGTACATCTTCTGCAGAGGGACTGGTGCTCACCCTTATTCCTTCGATGTCAGATGAGGTTTTTTTCTGATTATGGCATGGAGAGAGACTGTCCGGTGTGGCTGACAGCATTTAACGTTGAGTTTGATTTTGGCAAATGAGGTTAGTCTGAAGGTTGTACTATGGAGCGTGATTCTCCAGTGTCAATGAGGAATTCTTTACTGAGGCTATTAATTGTGAGTAGTCACAAAATACTGGAGTAACTCAGCGGGTGAGGCAGCATCTATGGAGAGAAGGAATCGGTGATGTTTCGGGTCGAGACTCTTCTTTAGACTGATGTCGGGGCGGGCCAAAGAAAGAGTGTAGCTGGTGACACTAAGGCTAGTGGGAGAACTGGGAAGGGTAGGGGATGAAGAGAGAAAGCAAGGACTACTTGAAGTTCGAGAAGTCACTATTCATACCGCTGGGGTGTAAACTACCCAAAATAAATATTAGGTGCTGTTCCTCCAATTTGCGCTGGGGCTCACTCTGACAATGGAGTAGGCCCAGGACAGAAAGGTCGGATTGGGAATAGGAGGGGGAGTTGAAGTGTTGAACCACCAGGAGATCAGCCAGGTTAAGACGGATCGAGCGGAGGTGTTCAGCGAAACGATCGCTGAGCATATGCTTGCTCTCGCTGATGTAGAGAAGTTGACACTTGGAACAGCGGATTCAGTAGATGAGGTTGGAAGAGGTGCAAGTGAACCTTTGCCGCACCTGCGGAGACTGTTTGGGTCCTTGGATGGAGTCGAGGAGGGATGTAAATGGACGGGTGTTGCATCTCCCGCGGTTGCAGGGGAAAGTACCTGGGGAGGGGGTGGTTTGCGTGGGAAGGGACGAGTTGACCAGGGAGTTACGGAGGGAATGGTTTCTGTGGAAAGCAGAAAGGGGAGGAGATGGGAAGACGTGGCCAGTAGTGGGATCCTTTGGAGGTGGGAAAATGTCGTAGGATTATATGTTGTATGCGATGGCTGATGGGGTGGAAGGTGAGGACAAGGGGGACTCTGTCATTGTTACAAATAGGGGAAGAGGGATTAAGAGCGGAGCTGCGGGATTGTGAAAGTGGTTCTGGGCTCGTTGGGAACTTGGGTGTGGGATATCAATTGTGATGATATCTCAGGGTGACAGAGTCATTTAATATACGGGCCTTGGTGCTGACTGGATCTGAAAGGGTTACACACAATATAAGGGGTGGTCTGGCTTATGTCGTTAGAGCAAACATTCGGATGGTGTCCCTGGTTAGTGTTTGAAATGTCATGGTACGGATAGTTTTTAACCCTGTGTCCATATTGACCATACTTAAAGCAAGTTATTCCTACTTGCCACCCTCCCAGTGGCCTGGCTCTTTCCCTTCCCATCATTCTTCCCTTCGGGGTTTTAGATATTAACTCTCTGCTTTTTCTGGTTTTAATCCCGAATGTTTTACAAAGGCTCTATGACACGAACAATATAATCCCCAACGTCCTCGGCTTGCTTCTGAACAACATGATAAATCTTTTCCCAGTCTATTACAACTGCATAATACTCACGTAACTCAGTTTTAGTTTTAATTTTAGAAATCATCCCCTGTTCTATTGATGGAGAAGAAGGAGGTGGTGGAATGTGACCGTGACCATAGGTTTGTGGTTTTTCTTGAGGTTCTGATTTTCGCGATTTCAGTATGTGTATGTGTTTATGCAGTTAAATGTAAAACAACAAATTCGGGTGGGTACAAATCCACACAGGCGGGCACAATCTATTTTATACAGTGTCACTCACATTTATTCCAGCTTCGGCAGTGCTCTTTGCTCACCTGGATTCAAACAGGTACTAGTGCCAGAACAGACTCAATGTAAGGAAAACCCTTACCTTTTTTTATATGCCAGCTGGTCGTCTGTCACTAGAGTTCTGTCCTCAAGAAACCAAGGCTTTGGGCCTTTTCCTACCAGTAGGATCAGATTTATCCGATGACTACTGTTGTATGCCATGTTCTTTTCTCAAGTCTGTAAAACAAAAGTTAGGTTTCCGCAGGCATTTTCTTATAATACACTATTTACAGTTTGCGCTCACCGGTTTTACTCTGTCCTCGAGCCTCAAAGTCACCCTTCAATTTCTATAATCCACTATACGGCACATGCTTTCATTTATCTTCTCTGCAATCTTGCCTCAACCATAATAGGTTTCTTGGCTCAGCGTTTGTCACCGGCTGGATAGCTAGGATGCAGGGGGCTCTCCCTTCTCCCCCCCCCCCCCCCCCCCCCCCCCCCCCCCCCGTCACCCTTTCAGCTAGGACTATGTTATCATTCCTTTTATTTCCCACTTGTATTCGAATCCCATTACAATTGGGATCCTGCCGACTATGCCAAATTCTGTGGAACAAATTAACTTAGAGAGAAATAAAAGGAAAAGGGAATGCAGAGTCTTTAAGGTTTGCTTCAAGAGACTTTATTGCATGATATGATGGAGAGATGGCCGCAGTTATTGATATCATGCAGTGAAGCCTCTTGAAGCAAACCGCGGTCACCGCTTTTCCTTTAATTTCCCTCTGTCAGTTTCTTCGACAAGGAGAAAGGGGAAAAGGAGATATGTGAGGTACAATAGGTGGTGAGTGCCTGAAATTGGGGTTGCTGCCGGGGGTGGTGGTTGAGATAGATCTAATAGTGGCATTTAAGTGAATTTTAGATTGGCACATTTTTATGCATGGAATGGAGGGACATGTGAAGGTAGATAAGAATTGACACCATGTTCGGCATGGAAATTGTGGGCTGAAGGGCCAGTTCCTGTGCTGTAGTGTTCAACGTTATAATGATGCATGTAGTGACTTCAATACAAGGTGCATACGGACTGTTGAATTTGTCAAAATTCTCACTTCCTTTAACACGTAACAGGCTATAACAGGCACTAGGTGGAAGATTTGCCATCTTTGATGGAAATGAGAACAAGAGATAAGGTGGTATTGAAAAGTATTACTTGAGTAGGTACAAAGCTCTGGGAGATGTGACCACATGCTTATTTTTACCTTAGTTTTATCACCAGTTGTTTCAATCTCTGTAATTAAAACATTGAGATTGTGGGATAGGGGGAATGGCAGCGTTAAAATACAGGCTGGTAAGTGATAGGTGAAAACAGATGAGGAAGGGATGAATCAAATACAAAATCAAATGGGGGAAGGGGAAAGATAGGTGTTCTTATGCATTTGTAGAAAGGAACTGCAGATGCTGGTTTAAACTGAAGAGAGACACAAAATGCTGGCGTATTTTATATTTCTTCAGGTCTGAAGAATGGTCTCGACCCGAAACATCATCCATTCCTTCTCTCCAGAGATGCTGCCTGTCCCGCTGAATTGCCAACATTTTGAGTCTTTCTTCGTGCTTATTAATCTGTTCATGGATATGAAGATATGGGCATTGAGTACAAGTCAGGAAGTCAGGATGCAGCTGTATAGGACTTTGGTTAGGCCACATTTGGAACATTGTGTGCAGTTCTGGTTCCCCATTGCAGGAAAGATGTGGGGCTTTTGAGAGGGTACAGAGGAGGTTTACCAGAATGGTGCCTGGATTAGATGGTTTCAGCTACAGGAACAGGTTGGATAGACTTGGATTGTTTTCTCTGGAACATCAGAGGCTGAAGAGAGACTTGATATAAGTATATAAAATTATGAGAGGCACAGATAGGATAGACAGTCAGAGCCTTCTTTCCTCAAAGATGGAAATGTCCAACACTAGAAGGTAAAGCTGTAAGATGAGAGGGGAAATGTTTTATGGAGATGTGCAGGACAGGTTTTTAACACAGAGAGTGGTGGGAGCCTGGAGCACATTTCCAAGGGTGGTGATGGCATTTAATGATGGCATATGATCATGGCGTTTAAGAGGCTTTATGGATAGGCACATGGAAGTGCAGGGAATAGGGGGATACGGATCCTATGCAAGCAGATTATACCAGTTCAGCTTGACATCATGTTCGGCACAAACATTGTGGGCCGATGGGCCTGGTCCTGTGCTGTACTCTTCTATCTATGTTCTAAAATTACCCCTCTACAGGAGGGTGAGAGGTGGGTTGGATATGATCCTACAGTAGAGTTAAATGTCAGAATAGGTAACAAGGAAGTAAATGGCATATTGCAAATAATTTGAGCACTCTGAGAACTGGCAAAGACTCAAATGATTGAATGCCTTCCATTGAAACAATAAGGATGTATGAGAAAGGTGTGTATTCCTGGCTATTTCAGATTATTATTTCATAATCAATTCTGAGTTTATTGAATATAAATTCAGACATTCAGTAGTTTAAAAGGTTATGCCTGATAAAGAAGATATCTATCCTCACATTTTCCTTCCATGTAATTGTAAGAATTGTATAACTACGATTCAACCACCCTTCTTAACATATAAACAGACAGAATTAATGCAAGTGGCGTCATAGAAATTCTCCAGTGTGGGAAACAAAATAAGCAAATGTAGATATATTCCAAAATAATTGTTTATACATTCCGATACTAAATATATAATATTGGCATTAAATGTTCGGATTACAAAATTAAAATTTGTCATAAGTCAAGGAAATAAATTTAAAGTTATAGTTAATAAATGCTAACACCTTAAAACACTCCTTAACATATGACTAGGTACACTATAAATCTTCCGATTTCATTTATTGAGAAACCTAAGGTCACCATTGTGGCTAATGGCTGCAAAGGCAATTTATATTAAATAGCAAACACACACAAAATTAATCACAAATGCATGTCACCAGATTACATTATTCTTGAACGCAAATGACTAACCACTGGAGGAAATCAGCAGGTCAAGCAGCAACTGCAGAGGCAAAGGGATGGTTGCCTGACCCGATGGTTTGCTCTGAAACATCGGGGTGTGGGGAGAGACCTGATAGAAGTATATAACATTTAGAGAGCTATAGATAGTGTAGACAGGACAGACCTTTTTCCTGCAGTGGAAATGTCAAATATTAGTGGTCAAAGCTTTATAATGAGGGGCAAGTTTTTTTACACCGAGTGTGGTGTGTGCCTGGAAAGCGCTGCCAGGGGTGGCTGTGGAGGCAGATGTGAAAGTCGTATTTAAAAGACTTTTAGAAAGGCACATGAATATACAGGGATTTGAAAGATATGGATCACGTGCAGGCAGAGGAAATTAGTTTAACTTGCGTGTTCATTTTGTGGCGTAACACCTGTTTCAGTGCTGTATTCTTCTACGTTCTATATTGTATGAAAGACTGATCATATTTTATCTCCAACGATGCTGCTTGACTTTCTGATTTCCTCCAGGGCTGTGTTTTTTGCTCCAGATTCCTCGGGGACCACATTGAAACTTATCGGATAGTGAAAGGCCTGGATCAAGTGAATGTGGAGGATGTTTCCACTAGTGGGAGAGTCTAGGACCAGAGCCTAAAGTCTCAGAATAAAGGGACGTACCATTAGAAAGGAGATGAGAAGGGATTTCTTTAGTCAGAGGGTGGTGAAGCTGTAGAATTCATTGCCACAGACGGCTGTGAAGGCCAAGTCGATAGATATTGTTAAATTGATGATGGACAGATTCTTATGGTGTTATGGTGCAAAGGCAGGCGAATGGGATTGAGAGGGTTAACTAGATCTGCTATGATTGAATGACAGAGTAGACGTGATGGGCTGAAAGGCTTTATTTTGCTCCGAGAACCTCTGTACATGATTTACAGTCTTGTGCATTTTTATTATTCTTAAATGCCACTGATAGAATTGAGTCATTTGCAAGAACATATATTAAAATGTGTGCACACTCTGGCTAGGAGGGCTGAAGTGAAGCTTAGCTGAATTTATTTCTGAGAATTAAGGGCGGTGCTATAGGTAGATTTGAATCAAATGACCAGTCTTTCATGGAATTTGGAAAAATAAAGGTAAATTGCGTTGAAATGTGTAAAATGTTTGTTGTGCTTGAGCCTGTACATATTATGAGATTGAATCCACAGACTGTTTTTGAATCAAGACTGAGCTTTAAGACTGAGCTAAGAAGGTGTTTTCCTCTCAAGGGCTATGAATGTTAGACAATAGACAATAGGTGCAGGAGTAGGTCATTCAGCCCTTCGAGCCAGCACCGCCATTCAATGTGATCATGGCTGATCACCCTCAGTACCCTCCGTCCCTGCCTTCTCCCCATATCCCCTGACTCTGCCATCTTTAAGAGTCCTATCTAGCTGAAGATGCAGCAAACACTGCTCAGCTGTCACTGAATTACATTAGACCCTGGTCTGGCAATTCCTTTAGCTTAAAACATGAATCCTCATTTCCAAATCATTCTTTTGGTTTACCCCTTTCTATCTCTCTAATTTTCTCCAGACCCTTAACCTTTGTGCTGATGCAAGTAATAATTTCGGTATGCATGACAATTAAACACTTTTGACCCTTGGCCTTCAAGCTCTCTATACTCCTCCAATCTGGGTGCCTTCATTCTTACTGATGTTCACTGAGAAACCATGCCTTTGTGTTAAACCCAGGAATCTTTCCCGAAACCTCTCTTTCTCTCCACTAGCCCATAACTCTCCTTAAAGCCCCCCGTTTGACTAAGCTTTGGATCCTTATTGGTTCTTGTATGACAATGCTCGTGTGAAACCATGTTTTACATTTATAAGATACAAAGCAACACCTTGAGGCAGCGCAGTTGTGCTACCGTAGAATGGCTTCCTCACAGCCTCAAGGACTCCACTTCAACTCTGACTCTGGTGCTACTGTGTCTCGACATTCTCCCGGTGACTGTGTGGCTTCCTCCAAGTGCTCCAGTTTCTTCCCACACAGTTGCGGGCTGGTAGGTTAATTAGCAAATTGTTTAGGTGAGTGAAAGGATCTGTGAGTTGAGGGAATGTGGGGAATATAACCTGAGATTAACATCAAGTGGGTATGAATGGTGCTCGGTGGTTGGCACCTGTTTCTCTGCTGCATGACTGTCACTTGTTGCCATGTGATGTGATCCATTGAGGAAGTTTAAGGGAATAAAATTGGTGAATTTCCTGAGTAACTTGTGAAGTCTTCAAGCTGCCAGAAGTAAGTTACTTTACCAGTAGAACATGGTCTTCAAATGAATGATTAACCTGGTCTCAAACTTTGGAATTTTTCAGCTTTCATAGAGGTCACAGAAAGTATTGAAGATACTCCAATCCCCCAGATCACCATTAGCACCTTAGATTAAATCAATCGAGAAGATGCTCGGTGGTTGCACCTGTTTCTCTGCTGCTGAATGTCACTTGTTGCCGTGAAGCATGACTGAAGTTTAAGAATACAGGTAAAGCCAAACTTGTGAAAAAGCTGCCAAAAGGAAGTGACTTTACCAGTAGAACATGGTCTTCAAATGAATGATTAACCTGGTCTCAAACTTTGGAATTTTTCAGCTTTCATAGAGGTCACAGAAAGTATTGAAGATACTCCAATCCCCCAGATCACCATTAGCAGTTAGAAAATTAATCGAGAAGATATTGAATAACAATATCTTCTGAATGACTATGAAGCATGACTGGACCAGATACAGTAAAGCCAAATTCGGAAAATGAAAGGAATGAGAATACTGAGAATGAACAGAGAATAGAGAATACACCCATGCTAGAAGTGCCGGGTTCAGAGACACAAGATACACCCATGCTAGAAGTGCCGGGTTCAGAGACACAAGATACACCCATGCTAGAAGTGCCGGGTTCAGAGACAGAAGGTTCCATTGGATTTTTCTGCTATATCTTTATACGTTTTTAAACAGAAGCCAAACTGCAAAAGGACATTTTGGCTGAACATCTTCTACATTCAAAGTCAAGAAATGTAATGGATGATAATGAGGAAGAGAGATTGAATATAAGGACAGAGCGAATGCAAGTGGGTGAGCAGAGATTGGTACATCTGTTTGGACCTCACTGAAGGTAAGACTTATTATTGAGAAATTAAAAATCTGCAGCGGGAGCTCAATACGTCCAATCCAACATAAAGCAGGAGGACAATCCTGTTGCTTTACCCTCTACCTGGATTTTAAAGACATTCTTTTCAGCAGCCTCTTGAAGTGCTTTTCGGGTTGTCTGGTTATGTTACTCAAGGTCTAGTAAACCATAATGGAACTTGCACAGCTCAGCTTTAAATAGTAATACAAATATTAAAATAAAAAAAGTAATACAAATTTAATAGTCAATCCAAATCCATCTAATTTGCATGGCAATCAGTTCTGGTGTTCCACAAGGATTGGTGCTGAGACCTTTATTATTTGGATGTGGAAGTAGGAGGCATGATCAGAATGGTTGAACATGACATGAAGATTGACAGCATGGAGGATAGTGTTATGGTACAGGGTGACATGTTGGTGATGTGTTGGTGAAATGAGCAAAAAATGGCAATGGAGTTTAATCCTGATAAATGTGAGATGATGCATTTGGGAAGTACGAATGAAGTTGAACAGACTTCAAGAATGGTAAGGTCCAAGATATCATTGAGGAGCAGAAGGAACTTTGTGTGTAATGATTTTTAAAGTGCAGTTAGTTAATGTGAATGAGAGGCATATGTGATACTGCCCATCATCAGTCAGGGCATTCAATACTTGAGCAGAGAAATTATGCTCTAACTTTATAAATCACTAGACTAAGTGGGACCCGTCGGGTCCCAGTCGCACGGGAGGCCTCGTCCCCCAGCGCAACCCGTTCCCCCAATGCAATATTCCACCACTCCCCCATTGGCCACACGGGAGGCCTGGTCCCCCAAAGCAACCCGTTCCCCAACAGAATATTCCACCACTCACCCATTCCCCTAACTGCACAGGCTCGGCTCATTTCCCCTCATCCCCCAGCACTTCCACCCCCTTTTCATCTTCCCTCTTCTTTCCCCTCTCCTTCTCCCCTCCCCCAATCCCTCCCTCGCCTTTCTTTTCCTTGCCCCTCCCGTCAGTCACTACCTACCTCCCTCCATAACTCATCTCCCCTCCCTACCCCTTCCTATCCCTCTATCCCCCAAACCCCCTACTACTCACCTGCCCTATCCCTCCCACTGTCCCTCCTGACCTCCCCATTGCCCTCCTCGCCCTCTATTCCCCATTCCCTATCTCCCCACTCCCCCCTCCTCTACCTCTATTTCCCTCCTCCCCCACCCTCCCTCCTCACCTCCCCCACTTTCACCCCTCTCCCTCCCTACCCCCTCCTTTCCCACTATCCCCCCACTTTCCCTCCTCACCTCCCCAGGATCTCGAGGTTGCAGTAGTCAGCCTCTGAGTCGGCCCCTGAGCCTCTGTCCTCATCTCCCCTGGATCTCAAGGATGCAGGAGTCAGCCTCGTAGTCGGAGTCGGATTTACACAGGCTCTGGACGACGCAGTTCCAGCCGCGTACCAGTCGGCGATGATGAACTAACTCTGCTTGCTCCGCTCCTTCAATTCTCCCCACCAGTGAGTGACAGAGGACCTGGCCAATCAATGCAGCAATGTTGCGCTGGAAGGGCTGTCGCCATCCCAGGTGACTGAAAGGAGAGGAGACCAATCTGCATGGTGGTAACTCGCAGAAGAGACCAATCTGTGCATGTGTGATTTTTAAGATTTTTAAACCTTCATAACTTTTAAACTGTACTATCGATTGGAACAAAACTTGTTGCACTTGAGCACAGGAGGATGGTGAGTATGATGGCAAAAAATCATAGCGCTATCATGTATTGTTTTTGCGCAAATAGTAAAACCGGGGGGGGGGGGGGGGGGCAGCAGCGGCCTACAGCATCACACACACAATAACCATTCCCCTTAATAAGATATTAATATTATTCATTCGCTCCTTTTACCCCATCCCCCGCCCTATCCACTCATGCATAGCCCCCAACTCGCAGGCGCGGCTAGAAAGGGAGAGAGGGCAGGGGCAGAGAAGGGGCAGGGGCAGAGGGAGATCAGGGGCAGAGGGAGATCAGGGGCAGAGGGAGGGCAGAGGGGGCAGAGAGGGAGCGGGAGGGGGGCAGAGAGGGAGCGGGGGGGGCAGAGAGGAAAGGGGGTAGAGTTTGATGGGTGGGGGGGGCTGATTCCCGAACGCAATACTCCCTCACTCCGGGCTCCAGGCTACCGGCTCCAGGCTCCAGGCTCCTGCCCAGGTCCAGTCGCCGGGCCCGGGCTTGGCATGCGGCAGCAACCTCCCCACCATGTGCCGACCCAGGGCGAGTAAAGGGCCCAAGTACAGGGGGGAGTGGTCGGGGGCGGTGGGAGGGGGTGACATAACTCGCAGCACGAGCAAGAAGGCCAGGCATGCACAGCCATTGTGACACCAACATTTTGAAGATATTTACAATTCAAATTTTTTTTTGTGTGTAATATAATGTTTCTCTTCATTTTCACAGATATGTTAGCATTGATCTCTTCTGAATTGTCTTTTCTTTCATGAATGGTGAATCAAAGATATTGCAGTAGGTCATCCTGGCAAGCATAAACTTATTCATTCAATTGAGCATAAGATTCATAGTAATCTTCTCCACATGCATAACGAGCGCAGGTCCTTCTATCGGCATCACCTCGATTTGGGCATTTAGGCATCAAAGGTAAAACGCAGCAATAGTTGAACTTAATCAAAAGTTGATGGTTGTGAGTGTTGAAGATTAATCATCCCAGGCACATGTAGTCACTGCAGGAGTTTCTCACATTGTGTTCTAGGGTCGAGCATCTTCAACAGTTTTACCAATGGCCTTCCCTCCTTTCTTCCTAACATCATAAGTGGGGATGCCCACTAATTGTTGCACACCATTCAATTCCATTCGAAAATCCACAGCAAATGGAGAAGATCATGTTGGCATGGAGCAAGACCTGGACAACATGTAGGTGCAACTGATGGGTAGCAAGTTACATTCACGCCACAAAAATACCAAACATTGATATATCCAATAACAAAGTCCAATCACCTACTCTTTAGCATTCAATGCTGAGTTCCTAACCATCAATATTCTGATCACCAATGATCAAAATCACACTGTGGCCACAGGAGCAGGTCAGAGGCTCAGGTAGTGACACCCCTCCTATTACCCAAAGTCTTTTCACTAATATGAGGGGATTCTCTGCACGTGCCTGCATGAGTATAGCTCCAACGATCCTGATTGTGAACATATGACACGTTACTTTAAGTTATAGAATTCAGTGCTGTGACCAGAATCCTGCAAAGAGTCGACGCAGAAGCCAAGGTGCTCTTGCTCGTCAATAGTTTGGGCCCTATTAACAATGCAGGAAACCACACATAAATAGGTCAGTGTAGGAGAAGGATGGAGATTTAAAGTGACAAGCCACATGGAACTCAGAATCCAATCTGCAGACTGAACAAATATCGACTCCATGACCCGAGGTAGAAGATCAGCCACCAGCTTATGACTGGACCCAAGGACTAGAGGTTCAAATCCTACTCCTAATTCTTATGTTCTTACATCCTAATGTCCTAATAACCTCTGAACTGCAAAGTTCACCCACGTTTCAAAGGTCCACCTACAAGACATCCAGATAGTAAACCTATTTTTCTCCCAAAGTATCCTGTTCACTGCTGCTCAATGCTCGGCTTTAATTTAGACCTTATCATTCAACATATGTGACCTTGCCAAGCACAGTGGGTAAATCAAATAAGGTATCATTTTACCTTGTTCCTTTCAACTTTAATTGACTGGAAGAAAACTTTTTTTTCCAGATATGTAATCAGTGACTGATCTGATCAATGACTAAAATTTCCATTGTTCATAATAATTCTTGTTTGTATTCGTGACCGAGCTAAGACAAAATCAAAACCATGTCCTTAAGCCTTCTGTTATATCTATACAGTATATAGTTTTAAAGAAACTGTTTATTTTTGGTGTATAATTAATTGACCTGCATTAATTGACCTGGACTAGAAACCTCCCTAAAGTTGCCCATTTGTTCTTACACTTCCTCATTCTATTCAAATAAGATTAATGCGTGTAGGAATATAAATGTTTGCAATAAGGAAATCCTTAGTAAGAACACTGGAAGGTTACCACCATGAAATACTCTTCCTTCCTTGCTGTTCTGACCCTTCCCCTGTTCATTGGTAAGAAATGTTTTCCATTCATTATTCCATTTAAGTCGTAAGTTTGCATAAAAAAAAGTAATATTAGTTGATGTTAGAAAAATATATATTTGTGATAGTGAAATATAGAAACAATTTTAATGGTGCACAATATTTTTTGTTAAAATAGAAATAATTTGTTTCAGCATTAAATTGCTCAAGAAATGTTAATCTTACCAGATCTGCATTGAAAGGTTGAAGATGCTTAAGATGTATGTGAGAAGTCTATTTTGCCTAATGAGCTGACTTGCTGAATGTTGCCCTGTCCAATATATTCAGCAGCATACTGTATTTTAGTTAAACAAAATATGGTTAGGATGCACATCACGGCACCATACAATGACTTCTTATATTACATGTTGCACAATTTCTCATTTATGGATTAATAATCAAATGTTTCATGTATTTTAATATTGGTTCCCTAAAATATGCAAAGCTTAAAATATTCTAATTTTTAAGAATATTTATTATAGTTAACTATGTTAAGAATAAGGGGCGGCACAATGGTGCAATTGTAGAGTTGCTACCTTACAGCATCGGACACCCAGGTTCGATCCCGCCTAAGGACGCTGCCTGTACGGAGTTGAGACGTTCCACCTGTGACTGCGCAGGTCTCCTCCGGGTGCTCCAGTTTCTTCCTACACTCTAAAGATGTGCAGGTTTGTAGATTAATCGGCTTCTGCAAATTGTCCCTGGTGTGTAGGATAGAACTAATGTACAGGTGATCACTGATCGGCATGGACTGTTTCCACACTATATCTCAAAAATAAATTTCAAATGTTTCCAATGAAATTCAAATGTTGTTAATATTATATCCTATAGCAAAAACTTAGCAGAGCAATTGAAATAAAAATAGCATATTTTCCACATGTTACAAATGTGTAAAGTAAGCGCACTGTGTAAGTAAGGATATAAAAAATTAAATGGAAAAAATATTTCTATTCGGCTTAGACACAAAAAGTCTGGAGAGAAGGAATGGGTGACGTTTCGGGTCGAGATCTTTCTTCAGCTTGCTGACTGAATATTTTAATTGAGAAGGGATGGTACAAATGCATGTCTTTGCGGAATTATATTATTAAAATTGTTGTAAATGTGAAACGTAAGAAACTTAATAGCATCCCGCTCCTCATCAGAACTGCCCCCACTATCGACTCCTTTAGGTCACGACTCAAAACCCATTTCTACTCCCTAACGTATTTGAGCCCCTCTGAGGGGGCGCTGTAAACAGTTTATGGATGTATTGTTAGGTTTAGTCTACAGTTGTATGTATCAAATTAGTACCTGCACTGATGTAAAGCACTTTGGTCAACGTGAGTTGTTTTTAAATGTGCTATACAAATAAATTATTATTAATATTATTATTATTAACTCATTAAAACCTCAAGATAAAGTAAATAAATAAGTAAATAATGCCCTTTTCCTTCAATGTGGGGAATTCTCCTTCAAATGAACAAAAGCTCCGATTCTGTGCCAGGTTTGACCAGTTTCAAATCGGAGAAATGGTTTCCTCGGCATAATGTTGGAAAATTTCAGCAAGGTGGAATGCTGAGAATCAACATATCCAGAACACTGCGGATGAGTGGCAGCTGAATGGGAAAGGTTCCTGTCAGAACCACCTACCACCACCAGTATAATTCTGCCCAATTTCCCTACGCCCAATACTTAATAAATCAGTCCAATAGTATTTTAATTATCTTTGCATGCTGAGAAATTGGGTTATTAAAGAAATAAATACTCCTGGATGTTCATTTGCTTAGCTGTCGGACTTTTCAATGATTTACTCTGAAATAAATACCTGTGGGTCCTGCATTATTCACACACAATCTTGCACCAGATTTAGATTTCATTGAACTGTGTGGTTCAGGCAAAGCCCAAAATTAGATCTGAATGTCCACAACAATGTAGAGTATACCTCTTGTTTCCTGATACCAGTACTGAAAAATATTTCCATGGTGGTTATGGAGAATACTCGCAGTTCAATGCAACGACTTGGATAGTTCATGTTGATGAGCGGCCAAAATAATGGTGCTTTCAGATAACGGTGCGATCAGACACAATAGTTAAATCAGTAGGCTGTGTACAGGCCTCTGAAGCTCCAAAGGCTTTACAGATTAATCTAGAGCCAGCTAAGTCTAATTACTCACTGTGCCCACACCATTCACCAATGACCCAATGCCATTTGATCAAGTTAGGGACAGTATGACAGAACTGGGGCTAAGGCTGAACGACCTCAGGATCATCTGGGAAAATGATGGCTTCATGGATAGGAGTTATAATGTAGTGGTCACAGGCAGAAAGTAGATGGGTGAGCACCAGGACAAGGAGCAGGCAGAGAGTACAGGAATACTCTGTAGCCATTCCCCTTGAAAGCAAGTATAACCTTTTGGATACTATTGAGGGAGAATTACTGTTCAGAGAAGAGTAGCAGCAGCAACTCATTGGTGCCAGGCATGAACCTGACACACAGCAGGGACGAGGGGAGGCAGACAGAGCAATAGTGATAGGAGGCTCGATAGTTAGTGGGACAGACAAGAAATTCTGTGTCCACAATTGTGACTCTGAGATGCTGGGTTGCCTCCCTGGTGCCAGGGTCTAGGTTGGCTGCAGAATATTCTCAAGGGGGAAAGAGAGCAGCCAGAGATTGTTGTGTATACTGGCACAAATGACAAAGCTTGGAAAAGGGATGAGGTACTGCGGAGTGAATTAAGGGAGTTATGCAAAAGGTGAAAATGCAGGACCATGAGGGTGGTAATCTCTGGATTACTCCCTAGTTCACGTGCTAGTGAGGGAAGGAATAGAAGGGTCAGAAGATGAATGTATGCCTCAGGAATTGGTGCAGGGAAAAGTGAATCAGATGCTTAGATCATTGGGATCTCTCCAGGGTCTGTGATAGTAGGAGAGGTTGCACTGTAGGGAGACCAATATCTTTGCAGAGAGGTTCACTTGTGGTACTCCAGAGGGTGACAGGGGGGTAGGAATGAGACCAAAAGATTGCCAAATGGAAGAACTGATGGTGCGGTGAAAGCTATAAGCAGTAAGTCTCAAAGGAAGGACAGGCAGAGAAAATATTAAGGACAGTGGTGAAACTGATGGAATGATATGTGTTTATTTTAGCAAGGAGCTCTGTGGCTAAAGCAGAACTTAGATCCTGGATCATAGCTTGGAAGGATCCGTGCTTGGAAGGACCCTTCTATGAAGGGACTGTAGATAATGGTTTAAACCTAATATAGACACAAAATGCTGGAGTAATTTAGCGGGACAGGCAGCATCTCTGGAGAGAAGGAATGGGCGATATTTTGGGTCGAGATCCTTCTTCAGACCCGGAAGAATGATATTGTGATCACTTTGGAGATTTGGTTGCGAGAGGGACAGGACTGGCAGCTCAACTTTCCTGGATTCCGATGTTGCAGTTGTGGTAGAGAGTGAAGAAAAAGAGGTGGAGAAATTGTTTATTAATCGGGGAGAATGTCACGGCAGTACTCAGAGACGGCATACTGAAGGGTTCATTCATTTACACAATGTAGATGGAGCTAAAAAATACTGTAAGAAATGTGCTTTTACTCTAATGGGATTGTACGATAGCCCCCCCCACCCCCTCCCCATTAGCATGCAATAAATAGAGGAACAAATATGTAGACAGATTATGGAAAGATGCAAAAGCAACAGTGAGTGATTATATTTTCATATTTTCCCCAATATTGACTGGGATGTTGATATTGAATGGAAAAGCTTAGAACAGCCATAAATCGTTAGGTGTATTGAGAGGGTATCCTGAAGCAGTATGTAGATTATTCAACATGAGGAGGGTCAATACTGGACCTTGTACTGGGATACAAGCCTGGCCAGCTGATGGTGTTTCAGTGGAAAAGCATTTTTGGAACTGTGATCACAGTTTCATAAGTTTTACAAAAGTGCTAGAGTAACTCAACGGGTCAGGCAGCATCTCTGAAAAACCATAGACAGGTGACCTTCAGGATCAGGACTCTTCTTCAACTGGTCAGTCTTGGCTGCAGCAGGTATTGTCTTACAAACTCAAGTGAGTTTTTAGAGGAGGTATTGAAGGTAGTGTGATTTATGTTGTCGATTTGGATTTTAGTAAGGCATTTGATAAAGTCCTTCACAATAGGCTGATTTAAATGTTTGGGATCCATGGTGACTTAGTTATTTGGATTCAGAACTGTTTCATTCAGAGAAGGCAGGGTTGTGGTGGAATGGTGTTATTCTGACTGGAGGTCTATTTGGCCAGTAAAGATCTGTGCTGGGACTTTTATTGTTTGTGATTTATATAAACAACTTGGACATAAATGTAGATGGGTTGGTGCATAATTTTACAGACAACACCAAAATTGGTAGTTTCAGATGGTGAAGAAGGTTGTCGAAATATTCAGAGGGATATAGATCAGTTACAGAAATGGTCAGAAAAATAGCAGATCAAATGTAATGCTGGCAACTGTGAGGTATTGAACTTGGGAGGTTGAATGTAAGAATACAGTTACATTATACAGTATCCAGTTAAAGGCAAGATCCTTAATAGCATTATTGCACAGAGGGTTCTTGGGGTCCAAGTCCATAGCTCCCTGAAAGTGGTAACATGAGCAGATAGAGTGATTAAAAAAGGCATATGGTATGCATGCCTTCATCGGGTGGAGCGGTGAGTATAAGAATCATGAAGTCATGTAGGGCTTTGGTTAAGCCACATTGGAGCCTGGATTAGATGTCGCCAGGTCCACTCAGCTCCAGATGTCATCATAGTCAATTATGGCCAAATGAAATCAGAGTGACTGCCCTTGACATCCAGGGAGAAGCTGACTGCGTGTGGCATCAAGAAGTCAAGAAATAATGATGTCAATGGGCATCAAGGAAAAGCACTCCAGTTGTTGAAGTCATACCTGAAACAAGAGAAGATGACTGTGATTACTGTCCACCATCCAGCCCCAGGACTTTGCTGTCAGCATTCCTTAGGGATGTGTTCTTGGTCCTATCATCTCCAATTGCTTCATCTATGTCCTTTCGTCCTTCACTAAATCAAAAGTGGAGATGTACATTCATGACTGGCCAATGTTTCATTCTGTTTTACAGCTCCTCAAAAAATGCATGTAACATGATCTAAGCAACCCTAGGCATGGGTTGATATCTTTCAGGTAATAAATGGACCTGAAAAGTGCCAGCCAACAACCATCCCATACAACTGAGAATCTACCCACCACCATTCAATTAGCATTACAATCACTGGGTTTTGCACCATCATTAAAGACCACAAAACTCATATGACCCAGCCTTATAACAACTGTGCTACAAAAACAGTTCAAAAGGCTGAAACCCCAAGTGATGGATTCATCACACTACAACCCAAAGAATTTTCACCATCCACATGGCACAAACGAGTGTAATGGAGCATTCTTCTTGTTAAATACGTTGAAGTATATTTTTTATTTTACAGCCACAAATCTCAATCTCTTATTTTATCACTTTATTCAATCTCTTTCAATTTCTATTTTAAGTATCTTTATCTCTTCAACCTCTTTATTTTCAATTAGGCCTGGATGTCTCTGCGCTCTCACTGAACTCCAATAATGTGGAGGATACATCACACGATGGCATTGGTCAGTAACTCTTAATCTTCTGATTAAATTGGCTATATTTTTGATCAAACGTCTTTAACAGAATCACTGTCATTCTATAAGCAAATAACATTGATCATTCTTCTCCTCTGCCATCAGGGACCTGTTACACCTGGGGCAAAGGAGCATTCAGGACCTTTCAGGATGATTTTTTCCACTTCAGATCAAAGTGCAACTTTATTCTGACTCGTCTGTGCAGGGGCAATGGAGAGGATTTTAACATACAGATCCGCAGAGGATCGAATGGCGATCTGGAACATGTGCACATGCAAATTGAAGGCGTCTCTGTTACGATAGAAAATAAAACAATTACAGTGAAAGATATGAGGTATGTTATGCTCACATTGTCTATCATGGGTTCATTTAACCCTATTTTAATTCAAAGATTTTTGTTCTTGATGTGAACATTGTGCTTGAATTTCTTGTGAACAATAAGGTCAGGAGAGCTGTTTCAACATGGGCTGGGCAAGATATAAATTTTCACTGAGGTGAATGTACAGCAAGTCAAGTGGAACTAAACCAAAAACATAAAACGGATGATCGCTCATGGATATCATCCAAATAAATTGCAGAGAATGACTGGGATTTTTTTTTACTGCGCCAGATTCCTTTCCAGATCCAAATAAGTTAATGATTGCACATTTTTCTATTGTAGAATAAAATTGCCCTATGATGGTAAAATCATTACCGTGCAGAAACATGGAAAGGACATACGATTTTCAAACAGGAAGCACACGATTGCTCTGATCTGGAATAAGCGTGATTCATTGGCGGTAAGATAAAGACTGGAATTTTCACTGTGGATTATTGAGCCATACAGCACGGAAGCAGTCCCTTTGACCAAACCTGCCCATGCCAACTTAGATGCCCCATTTAACTGGTTCCCATTTGCCCACATTTGACCCATATCCATTTGCACATGTACCTGTTCAAATGTCTTTTAATATCAATTTTCCTACTTCCGATGTATCACAACTTGCAACATTTGACAGGAACTCTGTATATTATCTTTCTCAGTTGGCCATTCTCATGCTTGAGTATAAATGATGAGGGTAGAAATTATTTGAGAAGGCAAGGTCTGGTTTTATTTTCCCATCTGAAGAAAAGCTGCACACAGGCACACCACAGAGGAGATTATTGGGTGATTCCAATGTCAGTCACAATTGCTGATTACACAGCATTAAGGACCAAAGACTGATTTTATCACAGAATTGATATGGTAATATCTATCACTAGCTACATTTTGCCATTAGTAAAAATACCCTACTTTTATTGAGAGTAGTTGAACCAGTTTCTGTTCCCTCTCCAGATTTTAATTTGGAGAAAGTTGACTTTATAGATATAGACATTTTCTCAGTCACATTCCCCTTTACCATCTTAATCTTTTGGATTAACCTACCATGGGTTGCTTTCAGAATGAGTTGCTTTCAGAATGGCAGGAAGTGACTAGAGGGGTACCGCAAGGCTTGGTGCAGGGACCACAGCTATTTACAATATATATTAATGATTTAGATGAAGGGATTACAAGTAACATTAGCAAATTTGCAGATGACACAAATCTGGGTGGCAGTGTGAACTGTGAGGAGGATGCTATGAGAATGCGGGGTGACTTGGACAGGTTGGGTGAGTGGGCAGAGGCATGGCAGATGCAGTTTAATGTGCATAAGTGTGAGGTTATCCACTTTGGCAGCAAAAACAGGAAGGACGATTATTATCTAAATGGTGTCAAGTTGGGAAAAGAGGAAGTACAACGGGATCTGGGGATCCTTGTTCATCAGGCAATGAAAGTAAGCATGCAGGTACAGCAGGCAGTGAAGAATTCGAATGGCATGTTGGCCTTCATAACAAGAGGAGTTGAGTATAGGAGCAAAGAGGTCCTTCTGCAGATGTACAGGGCCCTAGTGAGACCAGACCTGGTGTATTGTGTGCAGTTCTGGTCTCCAAATTTGAGGAAGGACATTCTTGCTATTGTGGGAGTGCAGCATAGGTTCACAAGGTTAATTCCCGGGATGGTGGGACTGCCATAGGCTGAGAGGATGGAGCGGCTGGGCTTGTATACTCTGGAATTTAGAAGAATGAGAGGCGATCTTATTGAAACATATAAGATTATTAAGGGTTTGGACACGCTAGAGGCAGGAAACATGTTCCCGATGTTGCGGGAGTCCAGAACCAGGGGTTACATTTTAAGAATAAGGGGTAGCCATTTAGAATGGAGATGAGGAAACACATTTTCACACAGAGAGTTGTGAGTCTGTGGAATTCTCTACCTCAGAAGGCAGTGGAGGCCGGTTCTCTGGATACTTTCAAGGGAGAGCTAGATAGGGCTCTTGAAGATAGCGGTGTCAGGCGATATGGGGAGAAGGCAGGAACAGGGTACTGATTGTGGATGATCAGCCATGATCATATTGAATAGCGGTGCTGGCTTGAAGGGCCGAATGGCCTACTTCTGCACCTATTGTCTATTGTCTATTGCCATAAGATTAGTTAACATATCCATAACATATTTAGAATCTTACAATTTATTTACAGGTAACCTTGGATACCAAATATAAAAACAAAACATGTGGTCTTTGTGGGAATTTTCAAGAACAACGTGGAATCAATTCTGGTAATTAAAGCTGTTACAGAGTAAATCCATATTTTTGCATTTTTGCACAAATCTCTTGCATTGATCGTGGTATCATTATGAGCTGTAATGCGCATTGATTCAAATGAGAACCATTCTTCTGAATACCTGTTCTAATGTACATTGCTAGCAGAAATCATTTAAAAAATACAAGGACAGCTTTGTAAACAAGCAGTACGGTCCACAGAGCACAGACTACTGGCTGCTCACAGGGTGTGGTTTGCATCAGCAAAATCCTTGAAAAATTTATATGCTTTGAGTTTGGAGAGATTTTACTGAGAGGGTCTCCAAGTGTACATCTACTAGACGTGATGATAAAGGCCATTGATTCAAATGCCTCTCAATGAACGTTCAGTCACACCATTCCCTGAATACTGTAGAATCTCCCCAAACTGTACCCATAATGCCAATAGCAGAAAACTCATTTAAAAAAAATACAGTGAATACACTGAACGGTACAGCTTTGTAAACAAGCAGTACGGTCCACCTAGCAAGCACAGAAGCTAATTTTTCAATTCAATTTTAATGCTTAACAGGGTGTGGTTTTTTAGTTATCAGGTGCAAACCTCTTATCCTTGAAAAGTTTCGTATATTTTTTTCGAATGGAAGATTTTTAGCGTAGATTTTACTGAGAGTAGAGGTCTCGGTTCATATCCACAAGTGTTTGCGTCTCGACCCGGCAGTTACTCGACTAGTTTGAGTTCACGTGTTTTTTTTCTTGCAGAATGAGAGAATAAGGGTTAGGCTGGGATCATTCTCTAGATGATCCGGGACCAGGAGAGGTGTACTGACTTCAGAACTTTGGAAGTGATCCCACCATTCTCAAAAGCCGCTGTGTCTCCCTGTCCCTCCAACTCCAGAGGAATCCGCTCCCCGATGGGCCGCTACGGCGACAAGTGGCTTGGCCCGAGCTGGAGATGCTCTCTGTGTAGATCTCCGTGCTCTCCCCGTTGGTCCTGAAACTGAAATGGAGCTGAATAACTGTACCCCCCCTAGTTGCAAAAAAAGTCTCAGCTCCTGACAAGGGGTGATGAGACGTATATTGCGCCCCCTTTCAATAAAATATCAGTGAATACACTGAACGGTACAGCACGGGGATGTTCCTCTGGAACAATGGGCTGCTGCTGACCCTGCTTGCAGTGGGCACAATGTCGGTGTCCCGTTGGTCCTACTCCGGTACTACTGGCTCCCTGAAGCAAAAGCCCCCCCGCCGGTGCAATGAGCTGGAGAGGGGAGGGATGGGGTCACACACATGGCCGGGAAGCAGAGGGGTGTAGGTGAGGTGAAACTGAAGGGAGCGACAATCTGCTGCTGCCTGCCCGCTGAGTTAAAAAGTTCCCACGCAAGACTCACGATACACTGTGTATCGTGAGTCTACCATGGGAACTTTTTAACTCAGCGGGCAGGCAGCAGCAGATTGTAAATTATTAACCCTCCCGCGCAATATACCGTCACCTTCTCTTTTATGAATGGGGATTTAGTTCCCCTTTCTTCGAGGACCGACCGGAGGTTCCGCTGTCACCTCTGCGGGCCACCCTCGGTGAACGTCTTCAAGGACCTTTCTTCAAGGACCGAAAAAATGTCCGCTATTCGGAGCTTTTCGTTATTTGGATCGTCGGATAAAAGGTTGTGCACCTGTAGTTTCTCAATATTAGAATTTGATAGATCACAAATTCAAAAAAAGAAGGGGGGTATATTGGTGGAAAAAAATTGGTGATAAATGTAGCTTAATATTTTAATTGATATGCATACCGGCACCTCTTTGTCTACAAAAAAAAACATCCAATAGTATAACATGGTGACACTATTTTAATGGGGAATGCGCAGTGATAGAATGTTTCATATATTTTATAAATGATTAAATAAATATAATTCCCAAACATTTCCAAATATAATATTACTGTTTGGGTTTTTAGAGATTTGTAGTAGCTGACATCTCATAGTATTTTTCTCTCATTGATTTGTGCAGCGTCTACTGATGCTTTATACAAAATCATGGTTACCAATCAGCTGGATGTTCTGGGAAATGTGTGCACTAATGAAAGGCCTACAGATTCAACATGCACAGCAGTTGATGTAAGGTTTGATAATCAATTAAGTGGTGATATACATTTGCTTACAGAAATGCTCATTTATTTTCATTTCGGACAGTTTCTAATTCTGGATGTGAATATAATAGTGAAAGTATGACTGGATATGAATGATTCAAGTAGAATGGAATAACAAATTGGCAATTTTCATAGTTATTCCATATGATGCTTGCCAGACCTTGAAGAACCAAGGAATAGTTTCATTGTCCTTCTGATTTATTTTACTGTTTGTATGCCTCCTTGTCACCTTCCCCTCAGATAACAATGAACCATTCTACATTTCCTTATGTTTAAAAAGGAACTCCAGATGCTGGAAAATCGAAGGTAGACAAAAATGCTGGAGAAACTCAGCGGGTGAGGCAGCATCTATGGAGTTTCTCCAGCATTTTTGTCTACATTTCCTTATCATCATCTGCTTTGAACAATCGTTTTCACATCGTATCCCCTCCATATATCTGTACTTCCTCTCCCCTGACTCTCAATCTGAAGAAGGGTCTCGTCCCGAAACTCCACCCATTCCTTCTCTCCAGCGATTTTGTGTCTAAATTCAAGGATTATTTGGTGGGCGGGTCAACAGCTGGAAGGTACAATAGCACACACAGCCTAAGGCACCAGGCTATGATGCTATGATAATAATGGAATAATGTCAGTAGAAATTTGAAATAAAAGGGCGTGTGCACATAAGGAGAGTAGACTTACAGCCATACAATTAGCTGTAAAATTAAAACAATGACTAGGAGGTGTGCAAAGACACAGAAAAACAGCTGGTTTACAGCATAACCAGCCATGCCAACTCCAGGGAATAACTTTCGTTGACTCAGAAAAACTCGTCAAGTCGAACACCCACCAGGTTCATTTGACCATCTAATAGCTAAATAGCTAAGTAGGTTTTCAAAGTTCCTTTCACCCTCTGAAGGGGGTGATTTATGAACTAAAAGACTGTGTAAACAATGAGACTTGTTTGGAGACGGCATCATGAATCTTTGTTTTGATCTAATTGCAACTAATAAACTAGTGTCATTAGTTGGCAAAGTTATTGCGGATATGTTTTATCTAGCACTTAATTAGCATCAGCACACAGATCCTGTTTCAAAGTCATGGTTTGTTGTTAGCTGGAACATAGCAAATCACTGCAATACAGTAATATAATATTGCTCATAAAGATAACGTGCTGGTGAAGTATTTCTTATACTGACTGGAAGGGATCATTTCAATGCCACTGAATGCTGAAGCCACACAGTTTAAAGTTAAGTTTGTGCATTCTGAATCTCTCTAATGCTTTTCACTTTCAGAGCTGCCTGCACCCCATATCAATGTATTTTTCCACATGCCTTACGAAATATCCCTTTATTAGCGGATACCTGGAATTATGTCAAAGGGATGCCTGTAGTTGTGTTAATAAGCATGAGTGTGCATGTGCCACTTTCGAAGAACTATCAAGGCAATGTACAAATCTCCCAGAAACAAGGTAATTAATTCATTAAGTTATCAATACATTTAAAAAAAACTGGGAATAGGATCGTTACAATGGCCATAACTGTGCATTGAGAATGTTGTTACTCTTTGATGGTAGTGTCATGAGTGGTCCTGGCCACACTTTTTTTCCACCTTTCATTCCCCCACTACAATCAGTCCCTATCGATGTTCTCCAAAAATGCTGCCTGACCCATTGTGTAATGGGCCTGTCCCACTTAGGCGATTTTTTAGACAACTACAGGCGACTAGACTGTCGCCAAATGGTCGTCGGGGTATCGCCTGTGTGGTAGTGAGTAGTCTCCACAGTCGCCCAAAGAATCGTAGCGTTGTTCTGGTCGCTGCTGGATTTTGAAATGTTCAAAACTTTTCGGCGACAGTCGGCAACAGTTGGCTTAAGGCCAATAAGCGTAGCTTGACCTCTCCTGACGTAGATGTGTCATGGGTTGTTGCCAGGATGACGTAGGTTGTCGCCGATGCTGACTTCAGTAAATTCCGTTGGCGACTACCTACATCAACCTTCGTCAACTGCGACAGGTACCGCCGACTGAATTGTATTAGCTAGTTATGGGTGAATGTAGGTTGTCGTACATGTGGTAGTAGGTGGACGTCCTAATGGGTCGCCGGTTATCGGTAACTTGCCGTAGCTTGACGTCGACTAAGAGGTAGGTTGTGGTAGACATTGTCATAGGGGGGTCCAGTCGCCGGTTTTTCGACGACCTGCTACGACAATCAAAGTCGTCGGTTGTCGCCGAAAAAATCACCTAAGTGGGACAAGCCCATTACTCCAGCTCTTGGTGTTGCAAGTGTGGGACCTGTCCTGAAATCTGGGCAATAGTTACTTCCTTAAATTTATTCACTGCAGATTTTCTTTCTAAGATTTGTATGTGATCTAATCATGTTAGTTGAAATAAATAATGAATTTATAAATAAAATTCGCTTCTACTGCACATCTCGTTTATTCAAGAACTCTATTATTTACAGTGGACCTGAAAACACCTTGCAGCAAATTTGGAAAAGCTGGAGATCAAAAGTTACCTGTGGTAAGAAATAAACCAATAAACATGTAATGTAAATGGTGAGAAGTTTAATCCTGTGCTTGAATCATTCTGAGAGTTACAATAAATATTTATTTTGTTTAATCAGGAAACCCTATTTGTGCTGAAAATCAAATCTACAATGAATGCGGTGCACTCTGTGTCCCCACTTGCTCTGACCCGGAAACACAGCAGCAATGCGACAAGTGTGTGAATACCTGTGAATGTCCTGAAGGTAACGATGCAAGCAAATCAGCAGTCAGTCACTCATGACCACGCACAAATCGCATGCCCCATTGAGGGAACATTCCCTTATTAGAGGTTTTATCCTTTGGTTAAACTGCGATCCATTTGTCTGTATTGGTAGCTAGCAAGGACTGGCAAAACTACATAATCACTCAAAATAATAAAATGGATTTGGGATGTTTTGCAAAAATATACACTATGAACACAGTCTGAAGTTCACCACTTATGGTGGTAGGATCATTAACATCACGTCAAATTTATGACGGTTCAATGGTACTTCATTGTCATGTGTACCTAAATATAGTGTCATTCTTTTTTTGCATACAGTTCAGTGACAGTCCGACTATACAATAGGCACCATCATACTAAGTATAAGAGTGTAAGCCAGTGCCCACTGAGTCAGTACTCAAGAGTTCCCACGTTTAGGGTGCCATTTTGTACCCTTCTAAAGGGTATTGTACCCATGTACCCTTTAAAAGTCTTAACTTGTCCTTAAAGGCCCATTGTCCTGGCGGCGGCACTGGGTCGAATTGCAAGGGTCGGAGTGACTAGGCGATGTGTCGATGTTCTCCACTGCTGCTCTGCCGCTCTGTGCCGCTGCAGGCTGCATCCGTCCCTTGCATTCTGCCACATGCAGCCGTGCCGCGGCTCCATTAGATTGGAAAACTGTGGAAGAAAATTAGGAAAATGAACATACTCGTTAAAAATAGCAGACAATTTAACCAGGAAATCACTGAGAAATTGACATGGTAATTAAAGACAGAATGAGAGAACATAGTCTGTGATTAAAATATGCAGTAAATCCAGCTTTGGGGTCAGCCTGAAATTCCATGTTTTACTTTACACAATATTGTGACTTACCAGGAAATTTAAAAAAAATAAAATTCTCGTAGTTTTGAAAAATTGTTAAATCTTTCAAATCTCCTCTCTTTTTCCATCATTATCGGTCAAAATTAAAGTCACATTCTTTGTTGTAGAGAAATATACTTATAGGCTTATGTTATCCTATAGGTACTGTCCTTGATGATATAAGAGGCACAGACAGGTGTATCAACAAAATTGAATGTCCTTGTGAATATGCTGGAGTGATTTATGAACCTGGACAACTGAGAAACACTTCTTGTCATTCATGGTAAAGATATCACATACTCAGTCTTTTGATATAAAATATTGAATTATCTAGTGGTCTTTCATAATGGTTTCATTTTTCTTGTCAGTGTTTGTAGAAGTGGAATGTGGGACTGCTTAGATATCAACTGCCCGGGAAGATGCAAAGTTGAAGAAGGAGCTCACTTTACAACATTTGATAATGCATATTACATCATGAATGGAGATTGCTCTTACTATGCTGTTTTTGTAAGTACATGCAATATTAGGGAGAGAATCAAACAAATCAAGAGTGAGGTATGCCTCAGGAATGCTAGTTATAACATCCTTTTGCATATCCATATTTTTGTGTATACACATTTTTGATTTGAGGAAGGTGCCTCCCTGGTGCCAGGGTCCAAGATGTCTCAGACCAACTTAAGAACATCCTCGTGAGGAAAGGTGAACAGTGGAAGTAGTTGTGCATGTTGGCACAAATTACGTTGGTAAGAAGAGGAAGGAGTTTCTGTAACGTGAGTATAGAGAATTAGACAGGAAGCTGAAAAGCAGGATGGTTTATGCGGACAGTTATCTCTGGGTTGCTTCCAGTACCTCGTGCTGATGAGGGTAGGAACAACCAGGCACAGAAATCGCTATCAAAACACGGGGGGGGGGGGGGGGGGGGGGACACAATTTCTTGGCAGCCGCCCGCTCGCATGCGCACACATGCGAGGCTTCAGCCGTGGGCTCTATGGATGGTAACATCAGGAGCTGACCTGCTTGGTGACTGACTCCGAACTCCAGCAGCAGCAGCTTCATCCGCCCCGAATCGTGGTGCTTGAATGGGCCGGCGGGGGCTTCAACATCGGGAGCCTCGACCGCCTCAATGCAGCAGTTTGATTTTAAGCCGCGCCGGGTGTTGAAAGGCCCCGCGAATGGGTTGATTCAGGCCAAAGAAAGGGTCTGATAAAGTCTGGATTACAAAACATGGGGACGATTGTCCCTCACATCTCAAAGCATAGGGGGACGTGGCTTCTCCCGCCCCCCCCCAGGATTTCCGTACATGGGAATAGGGAGATAGAGGATCTGAATGCGTGGCTGAGGATTTGGTGCAAGGGGCAGCATTTTAAATTTCTAGATCACTGGAATCTCTTCTGGGGCAGGGTTGACCTGTCCAAACGGGAAGGGTTGCACCTTAATTGAAAGGGGACTGACATTCTGGCAGGCAGGTTTACTAGTGCTACACGGGTGGGATTAAACTAAACAGTGGGGGGGGGGGGTGGTGTCAACAATATGGAAGTGTATGAGTGAAGTTAATGGCAAAGTGAGTGTAGGAAAGGTCACGTTTAAACTAACAGGGCAGGGGGGTGGGAAACAATGCAAGGAGACAGAGGGCCATAAAAGTAGGACAGAAGCGAAAGGTAGAAGGAGGAAAAGAAAAACAAATCTGAAAGCTTTGTGCGAGTAGCATTTGTAATAAGGTTGATGAATTGAATGTGCATTGAGTAGTTAAGGAATACCATTTAATTGGAATTAAGGAGACATGGCTCCAGGGTGACCAAGGCTGGGAGCTAAACATGTAGGAGTATTCAATATTCAGGAAGGATAGACATAAAGGAAGAGGTGGGGTGGCATTGCTGTTAAAGAGGAGATTAATGCAATTGCAAAGAGAGACATTAGCTTGGATGCTGTAGAATCAGTATGGGTAGAACTGAGAAATAGCCACGGGCAGAAAACACTTGTTGGAGTTGTATACAGACCACCAAACAGCAGTAGGGAGGTTGGAGAAAGCACCAAGCAGGAAATTAGGTATGTGTGTAGCGAAGGGAAAGGCGGTTATCATGGGTGACTTTAATCTACATATAGATTGAGCCAACCAAATTGGGAACAGTGCTGAGGAGGATTTCCTGGAATGTACACGGGATGGGTTTTTAAACCAATATGTAGAGGAACAGAGTAGAGGGCAGGCCATCCTAGACTGGGTATTGTGTAATGAGGAAGGATTAGTTAACGATCTTTTGTTGTGCAAAGCCCCTTGGGCAACAGTGACCTTAATATGGTGGAATTCTGCATTAGGATGGAAAGTGACATGGTTAATTCAGACTTGAGACTTTGAAGGTATGATGGGAATTGGCTAGGATAGACTCGCAAATTATACTTAAAGGGATGACGGTGGAGATGCAATGGCAAAGATTTAACGACAGCCTGGATGAACTCCAAAAATTGTTCATCCCTGTCCGGCGAACAAAATAAAACGGGGAAGGCGTCTAAACCGTGGCAGACGAGGGAAATCAACAATAGTGTTAAATTCAATGAAAAGGCATATAAATTGGCAAAAGGAAGCAGCAAACCGGAGGACTGGGAGAAATTTAGAACTCAACAGAGGAGGACAAAGGGGTTAATTGAGAGGTGAAAAAAGAGCATTTTGTGCAATTTTGAGCTCCTAATTTGAGGAAGGACATTATTGTTATTGAGGAAGTGTAGCGTAGGTTCACCAGGTTAATTCCCTCGATGGCGGGAATGATATATGATGAAAGAATGGGTCGACTGGGCTTGTATTCACTGGAATTGAGAAGGATGAGAGAGGATCATATAGAGACATATAACATTCTTAAAGGATTGGACAGGATAAATGCAGGAAAAATGTTCCAATGTTAGGGGAGTCCAGAACCGGGGGCCACAGTTTGAGAGTAAGGTAGGCCATTTAGGACAGAGATGAGGAAAAACCTATTCACCTAGAGCGTTGTGAATCTGTGGAATTCTCTGCCACAGATGACAGTGTAGGCCAATTCACTGGAGATTATCAAAAATTAGTTAGATTTAGCTCTTAAGTCTAAAGGAATTAAGGGATATGTGGAAAAAGCAGGGTACTGATTTTAGATGATCAGCCATGATCATATTGAATGGTGGTGCGAGCTCGAAGGGCCAAATGGCCTACTCCTGCACCTATTTTTCTATGTTTCTATAACCAATCAGGCCCAACATCAGAGAAAGAAAACTCACACAAATGCAAAACCAGGTCGTAACTATAAGCTAATAATTAATACATCCAAGTAGGAATTTATTTATTTCAAGAAAATTATATGCTAATAATTTGTGTCACATTAGCGGTTAAAGCAAGAGGTTAAAGGAATGTGTTAAGGGAAGCAGAAGCAGCATTAAGCAGAAGACTATTGATATTTGCTTATTGTTGTTCTTGGTTTATTATTGTCACATGTATCGAGTAATAGTGAATAATTCGGTTTTATGTGCGCTCCAGGCAATTCATTCCACACATTCTACACATATCAGGCAGTGTAAAAGGGAAAACTCTAACTCGTTTTCACCTAGCCCACAACTAACAATAGCGTGTTTCCTTTATCATCATTACTTTTTTGTACCTTTCATTCATTTGTTCCACAATGTATCTCTATATATGAGCATCTATATCTCTCGTTTCCCCCAGACTCAGCCTGAAGAAAGGTCTCGACCCAAAATGTCACCTATACCATTTCTCCAGTGATGCTGTTTGACACGCTGAGTTAATCCAGCTTTCTGTGTCTATCAAAAGAGAGAATAAACAGTTTAGAATATAGTGTTACAGCTACAGAGAAAGTGTAGATAAATAAAAAGTGCAAGTGCCACAAAGGGGTATTTTGGAAGATTGTTAGTTCACCCCTCGTACATGGATAGGACAGGTTTGGAGGGATATGGACCAAGTGCAGGCAAGTGGGACTTGTGTAGCTGGGACAATGTTGGCCGGGGTAGGCAAGTTGGGTCAAAGGGCCTGTTTCCACACTGTATCACTCTATGACTATGACTCTATATGAGAGGTTTGGTCAACTGTCTGATGACAGCCGTAAGAAGCTGTTCTGGAATATGGCGGCATATGCTTTCAAACTTGTATCTTCCGCTCAATGGCAGAAGGGAGACTGACCGGAGTGTGAATGGTACTTATTACGTTGGCTGCTTTCCAAAGCAGCATGAAGTACAGTTGGAGTTGATGAGGTGGTGAAGTGGAGATGATAGTTTGTGATGGATAGGGCTGCAGTCACAATTCTCTGCAATATCTTGCAATCTTGGGCATAGCTATTTTTATACTCTTTTATCTGTATATATTTATTGCCTATATACTAGTTTAATTTATCCACATTGCACATATTGTTTTAACCAGTATTTTTACTACCTTGCACTCTGATTGATGCTAAAATGCATTTTGTTGTACCTGTACTCGTATTTGTGCAATGACATTAAAGTTGAATCAAATCAAATCTAGCAGTTGCTATACCGAGTTATGATACATCTGGATATGATAGACAATAGGCAATAGACAATAGACAATAGAAAATAGGTGCAGGAGTAGGCCATACGGCTCTTCAAGCCAGCACTGCCATTCAATGAGATCATGGCTGATTATTCACAATCAGTACCCCATTTCTGCCTTCTCCCCATATCCCCTGATATGGGGAGAAGGCTATATTCAAGAGCCCTATCGAGCTCTCTCTTGAAAGTTTCCAGAGAACCGGCCTCCACCGCCCTCTGAGGCAGAGAATTCCACAGACTCACAACTCTCCGTGTGAAAAAGTGTGTGATGCTTTCTATAGTGCATCTGTAGAAGTTGGTAAGAGCCATCACTCATCACTCTTATCAACTTATCAACTATCAAATGGCCTGTTTCAATGCAATGCAATTAATATGTGACTACATTTAGAAAGCTTAATTCCTTATTTTCTGGCAATTGTGCTATAGTTTATTGTACAAAAGTGAGGAAAATTAGTTATAAGGTATAACATTCATATCAATTCAATCAAGTTGCTGAATCTGAGGTTCGTTCAGATGTTGGTGTTAATAGTATACTGCCTCATGTCAATTTGACAGTGTACAGCTTTTTGTATTTTATAATTTTTGTATACAACAGACCGAAACATGGAAGGTAATCATTGAAGTGAGGCCATGTCAACTTGCAATTAAAGAGACTTGTCTCCACCGTGTGGTGCTCACCAAACAGCAGGTGAGAATATAGAATGCTATTTATTCAGACACTTTCTGTACGTGATGTGCCCCAGCCAGAAGTAATACCAGAAATGTTCCTTGCTTTTCTCTTGTGTATAGATGAAGTATGAATTCACTAATGATGGGAATGTTTATTCTGAAGGGCACAAAATTGGGCTTCCCCTTAAAACAGGTAAGAGAAAAAAATCATGTTCCATCTATTAAATAAAGAACAGCCAAGCTAACTTGAATTTATTTTTATTTTTACAGCTGATTTAGTAATTTTTCGGCAGTCGTCCATATTCCTTCAAGTGGCCACTCAATCTGGGCTGAAAATGCAAGTGCAGACTTCTCCCATCATGCAGCTTTACATCTCACTGCCTGAATTTCTGCAGGGTCACACAAAAGGTGATGTGTCTATTACTTGTAAAAAATACCTGACTGCTTGATCAATTCAGAAAACTAATGCCTGCAGCACACATGGAAAGAGCCCTGTGTTGCTATAGGGTATACTATTCATATCTCCCTTTTGATTCTGCATTCATGCATGATGATCAGTGAATAAGAATTCTACCACATTCTTTCACACTAGCATTATATTTTCCTCCACCTGCTCGTTTAGATTAATTTTCACAATGTGTAAAACAAGAAATATTGGCCTTTATTGTGATAATTGCCGGTGTAATGATTACTTGTAATGATTCATAGCAAAAGGATTTGAGTATAGGAGCAGGGAGGTTCTACTGCAGTTGTACAGGGTCTAGGTGAGACCACACCTGGAGTATTGCGTACAGTTTTGGTCTCCTAATCTGGGGAAAATACATTCTTGCCATAGAGGGAGTACAGAGAAGGTTCACCAGACTGATTCCTGGGATGGCAGGACTTTCATATGTAGAAAGACTGGATAGACTTGGCTTGTACTCGCTAGAATTTAGAAGATTGAGGGGGGATCTTATAGAAACTTACAAAATTCTTAAGGGGTTGGACAGGCTAGATGCAGGAAGATTGTTCCCGATATTGGGGAAGTCCAGAACAAGGGGTCACAGTTTAAGGATAAGGGGGAAGTATTTTAGGACCGAGATGAGAAAAACTTTTTCACACAGAGAATCTGTGGAATTCTCTGCCACAGGAAGTTGAGGCTAGTTCATTGGATATATTTAAGAGGGGTTTAGATGTGGCCCTTGTGGCTAAAGGGATCAGAGAAGGTATGGAGAGAAGGCAGGTACAGGATACTGAGTTGGATGATCAGCCATGATCATATTAATGGCGGTGCAGGCTCGAATGGCCGAATAATAATAATAATAATACATTTTATTTATGGGCGCCTTTCAAGAGTCTCAAGGACACCTTACAAAAATTTAGCAGGTAGAGGAAAAACATGTAAGGGGAATGAAATAAATAATAGAGACATGACTAGTACACAAAGTAAAGACAGAATTCAATACAAAACACAATATGAGGCAATTAATGCACAGATGAAAAGGGAGGGGGACGTTGGGCTAAGGATAGGCAGAGGTGAAGAGATGGGTCTTGAGGCGGGACTGGAAGATGGTGAGGGACACGGAATTGTGGATCAGTTGGGGGAGGGAGTTCCAGAGCCTGGGAGCTGCCCTGGAGAAGGCTCTGTCCCCAAAACTGCGGAGGTTGGACTTGTGGATGGAGAGGAGAGCGGCTGATGTGGATCTGAGGGACCGTGAGGGTTGGTAGGGGGAGAGGAGGTCAGCGAGATATGGAGGGGCCAGATGGTGGAGGGCTTTGTAGGTGAGGATCAGGATTTTGTAGGTAATCCGGTGGGAGATGGGAAGCCAGTGAAGTTGTTTGAGGACTGGAGTGATGTGATGCCAGGATTTGGTGTGGGTGATGAGTCGGGCGGCTGCGTTCTGGACCAGTTGGAGTCGGTTGATGTAGGTGGAGCTGATGCCAAGGAGAAGTGAGTTGCAATAGTCCAGTCGGGAGAAGATGAAGGCATGGATGAGTCTTTCAGCAGCGGGAGGTGTGAGAGAGGGTCTGAGTTTGGCGATGTTGCGGAGATGAAAGAAGGAGGTTTTAATGACATGGCGGATGTGAGGCTCAAGGGAGAGGGTGGAATCAAAGATCACGCCGAGGTTGCGGGCCTGGGGAGATGGGGAGACAGTGGTGCCGTCAATGGTGAGAGTGGGGTTATTGATTTTGCTGAGTGTGGCTTTGGAGCCTATGAGGAGGAATTCTGTCTTATCGCTGTTGAGTTTGAGGAAGTTATGTTGCATCCAGGTTTTTATAGCTGACAAACAGGAGTTGATATGGGAGAGGGGGGGGGGGGTTGTGGGGGGATTTGGTGCCAAGGTAGATCTGGGTGTCATCAGCGTAACAGTGGAAGTCCAGGTTGAAGTGGTGGAGTATCTGACCAAGGGGGAGGATGTAGATGATGAAGAGGAGGGGACCGAGTACGGAGCCTTGGGGAACGCCTTGAGTGACTGTGGCTGTAGCAGAGGTGTGGTTGTGGAGAGAGATGAAGTGGGATCTGTTGGAAAGGTAGGAACGGAGCCAGCTGAGTGCAGAGCCTTCAATGCCGAGGTCTTTGAGTCTGGTGAGCAGGATGTTATGGTTCACTGTATCGAAGGCTGCGCTCAGGTCGAGGAGGATGAGAATGTTGAGGGAACCAGTGTCAGCAGAGGTGAGGAGGTCGTTGAGGACTTTGAGGAGAGCAGTTTCTGTGCTATGGAGGGGGCAAAAGCCAGATTGGAGGGGTTCAAGTAGGTTATACGCAAGGAGGTGAGAATGAAGTTGCGACGCAACAATACGCTCCAGGGGTTTTGAAAGAAAGGGGCGGTTTGAGATTGGGCGGTAATTAATGAGAGAGGAGGAATCAAGACCAGGTTTCTTTAAGATTGGTGTGACAGCAGCAGTTTGGAAAGCGGAGGGGAAAATTCCTTGGTACAATGAGGAGTTGAAGAGATTAGTGAGGTAGGGGCAGAGAATGGGGAGGCAGGACTTCAGCAGGGGAGTGGGGAGAGGGTCGAGGGCCTACTCCTGCACATGTTTTCTATGTTTCTATGTTAATTAATCTACATTTTATGAACAGTAATTTGATGTTTTAATGCACAGTGTTGTGTCCATTTGAACTAAACAACTCGGAGGCTGAAGCTGGTTGATATAAATTCTTTGTTCGTCAATAGACATTCTCCTGGTGACCCACCCGGCAGAATCTTTAAACTCAAAGTAAATCGAGTTTACCTATATTTTAAACACAAATACAATAGTAAATGATTAAGTACAATTTCAATCGCACACAAACACAGCAATAAATAACTAAATTTTCAATAGCTATAAATATCTATTAAGCTTTAACAATTTGAGTTTACACAAGTAACTTTGCAGAATTATAAATCTGGGAGTATGTTGTAGCTGCCAAGACACCTCTAAATATTCAAATACCTAAATAATTCATATGGATGGTCATATGAATCAACAGCTGCTACTTCCACCTAATTATATAATACCTGAATAATCTCTGACATGCTGCATGTTACAATTTCATGTACATTTTATTATTAAAGATCTAAAGGTACCAGAAAGAAAACAAACATATTTATATTTTATATATCAATCCTTATAATGCCTTTGTATTGTTTTACATATGTGGTAAACCAAATGGACTATTTGCATGCTGCAAATCTCAGAATATCTGAGAGATAATGACCAGATTATTTATTTTGCTTTAAAATGCTGTTGGCTGATTGTGAGGTTCAATAATCACAAATGCTCTTGAGACAAATTCAGACAAAGAAGTGTTTTTATTAATTTCATATTCTGCAAATAGGTGCCTCTCCTCTGATGTCCCCTGAGGCACAAAGAAAATACACAAACTTTTCTTCTGGTCAGACCTCAACGGTTTGCAATCATAACATCTATGAGAAAGTCCAGGAATGTCTCGGACCATCTCCTGACGTCAAAGACTCCCAAGGCCTTCTGCTAAAGTTTCTATCTGTTTGCTACTTTTTATCTAGAATTTCTCTCTCTGTTCTGATGGGGGGTACCAGCAGGGGGGATAAAGCTAATTTCTTTCTAAGGAAGTATAAAACCATCCCTAGGATGAATAATTGGAGCCCGGATGGCCTAAAATCCTCTGGTACACAAAATTGCTGGAGAAACTAAACGGGTGCAGCAGCATCTATGGAGCGAAGGAAATAGGCGACAGCAAGGGCTAGCAAAACTGGGAGAATTCAACGTTAATGCCATCAGGATGCAAACTGCCCAGGCGGAATATGAGGTGCTGTTCCTCCAATTTCCGGTGTTGCTCACTCTGGCAATGGAGGGGACCCAGGACAGAGAGGTCGGATTGGGAATGGGAGGGGGAGTTGAAGTGCTGAGCCACCGGGAGGTCAGGTTGGTTATTGCGGACTGAGCGGAGGTGTTCGGCGAAACGGTCGCCCAACCTACGCTTAGTCTCCCCGATGTAGATCAGCTGACATCTAGAGCAGCTAGATCAGCTGACATCTAGAGCAGCGATCTAGAGCAGCAATCTAGATTATCTAAAATCCTCTGTTCTCTTTGAAAAAGCACCATGAAATTGTTTGCTTTTACTGATTATCCTTTCAACTAAGTCATAAATCATTAGTGCTAACAGCAAGTGGTACAATTTATCGTTATGCTCACTTTAGCATGGAATAAGATTGAAAGACATATTAGTGTTTTGTTCTAACAATATATATTTTCTATTTCACAGGTCTCTGTGGCACCTTCAATGACAATGCAAATGATGACTTCCTAGCTTCATATAACATTGTGGAAAATTCTCCTCTCATTTTTGCTAAATCTTGGGAAGTTGAAGCAAACTGTCATCCACCAAGTTTACCTGACCTGTGCATTAGTTCAGAAAATGGTAATGTGACAAAGGACATTGAGTTTTATAACAGAAGCAGTTCTACTAGGTGTGATTGGTCAAATAGTGTTGGTCAATTTATCTCTCCCACAATGAAGTTAAAGCATTCTTTAGAACCTAGAGATCTTCTTCAGACTGATGTATGGGGAGTGGGTGGGCCAAAGATAGAATGAAGATAGAATGTGGTCGGAGACAGTAAGACTTGTGGGAGAAGTGGGATGGGATGGAGAGAGAAGGAAAGCAAGGGCTACTTCAAGTTAGAGAAGCCCATGTTCAAACCGCTGGGGTGTAAGCTACCCAAGCGAAATATGAGGTGCTGTTCTTCTAATCTGCGCTGGGCCTCACTCTGACAATGGAGGAGGCCCAGGACAGAAAGGTCATATTGGGAATGGGAGGGAGAGTTGGAGTTCTGAGCAACCAAGAGATCAGGTAGGTTAAGGCGAACTGAGCGGAGGTGTTCAGTGAAATGATCGCCAAGCCTGCGCTTGGTCTCTCCGATGTACAGAAGTTGACACCTGGCACAGCGGATACAGTAGATGAGGTTGGGGGAGGTGCAAGTGAACCTCTGCCTCTGTCGGGGTCCTTGGATGGAGTCGAGGGGGGAGATAAAGGGACAGGTGTTGCATCTCGTGCGGTTTGCAGCGGAAAGTACCTGGGGTGGGGGTGGTTTAGGTGAGAAGGGACGAGTTGACCAGGGAGTTGCAGAGGGAACGGTCTCTGCAGAAAACAGAAAGGGGTGGAGATGGGAAGGTGTGGCCAATAGTGGAATCCCGTTGGAGGTGGTGAAAGTGTTGGAGGATTATATGCTGTACGTGACGGCTGATGTGGTGGAAGGTCAGGTCAAGGGGGACTCTGTCCTTGTTGTAAATAGGGGGAGGGGGAACAAGAGCGGAGCTGTGGGATATCAAGGAGACCCCAGTGAGAGCCTCATCTATAATGGAAGAGGGGAACCCCCATTTCCGAAAAAATTAGGAATCTCTGATGATCTAGTATGGAAAATCTCATCCTGGGCGCCTTAATGCAGCGTAGACGGAGAAATTGGGAATAGGGAATAGAGTCATTCCAGGAAGCAGGGTGGGAAGAAGTGCAGTCTAGAAAGCTAAGGAAGACAGTAGGTTTGTAGTAGATGTCAGTCAATAGTCTGTCTCCTGTGATGGAGATGGTGAGATACAGAAACGGTTTGCAAGGCTTTGTCCTGCCCCTCCACTCTTCCAACTCTCTCTCCCCACCCCACAATTAGTCTGAAGAGGTGTCCAGACCTGAAACATCACCTACCCATATTCTCCAGAGAAGCTGCCTGACCTGCTGAGTTACTCCCTTATTTTGTGTTTATTTCTGTAAAGCAGTATCTTGTTTCAACATTTATTATTAAATTTGATTTGCAGAACAATATGCCAAACAGCACTGTTCCTTCCTAAAGGATCCAACCGGTCCCTTCTCAGCATGTCACTCCACTGTGGATTATGCACAATATTATCAGGTAAGAATCTTATCTAAGAAGTAATGTCTGGGAAACTATACAATGTCAGAACTCAACCGACTGTGAAACTAGTGATCAAACCCCAACTCCTTATTCACCAGTAGTTCCATACTTACCTGTTAACGGTCAATGGGTGTTACCGGTCACAGCAAATTAATCCCATCGCAAAGGCAAGAATCCAAATTTACAAATTAAAACACGGTTCAAGCCATTACACGCAGTACCTCTATGTCTGTGTGTGATGATTTCCTCTCGTAACACTCCTATATGATACTATCCTCTTTGCCTCCCCTTCCTCTTCAGCCTCACTGTTCTTAAATTTTAAAACCTTCTGGCAGGACTCAGTGTTCTGTGATTGCAACATTGTGGCGGGGAGGGCCAGCAAGGATTTGGATCCCATTGTGACGTCAGAGCTGTAACTGCCAGTGTGCAGATGGAAGAATTTTTTCTCAGACGGGATTTTGTAATTTAGAAAAGTGAATAACTTGTAAAATGTAACATTAATCTGAACAAAACTTGTTGAAAACACACCACAGAACAATTGTGAGTAAGGTGGTGGAAAAATTGTAGCACTATTGTGTCCTGTTTTGGTGTAATTACAGGATCTCACTCACTCAATCACTCACTCATACACTCACTCACTCACACGCAGAGATCCAAACAAACAAGATGAGAGTTTTAGTAATATATATGAGACCAAGTGGGACCCGTTGGGCACCGTTCCACCAATGCAATATTCCACCACTCACCCGTTCCCCCAACGCAACATGTTCCCCCACTGCAATATTCCACCACTCACCCATAGCCCCCATCTGCGCAGGCACGGCTCATTTCACCTAATCCCTAACACTCCCTCCCTTCCCCTCATCTTCACACTCCCTCTTCTCTCCCCTCTCCCCTCCTCCACTCCCTCCATCACCTCTCTCTCCCTCTCCTTTCCCCTACCATCAGTCACTCCCTCCCTCCCTCCATAACCCCACTCCCCTCCTCTATCTCCCTGCTCCCCACTCCTCACCTCTCGCCTATCCCACTCCCCCACAAAACATAATGTTTAAATAATATTTCTCCCCCCCTCCCCCACTCCCTCCCTCTCCTTACAACAATGTAACACATCTCTCATTGCACTGGATAGAACACTGTTGACGGGCAGTTTATGTAAATGAGATCCCATTATGACATCAAATGCTGCTAACTGGCAGTGGAACACTGGTGAGGGGCAGTTTATGTAAATGAGACCTCATTGTGACGTTATAGCTGCAAACTGCCAGTGGAGCTAAGGTTTTTCTCAAAGTGGGATTTTGTAAAATTAAAAAGTGAATAACTTGTAAAATATAACCAATCTGAAAGAAACTTGATAAAAACACACCACCGGACAATTGTGATTAAGGTGGTTCAAAAATTGTAGCACTATCGTATACCATTTTGGCATAGTTCCAGGCATCTCTGAATCACAGACAACAAAATCACAAACATACAAGATGAGAGTTTTAGTAATATATAGATAGAATGATGTGTGTGTATTTGTGTATATGTGCATATATATATTGTGTGCGTGCGAATGATACAACAAGGAGACGTGTGTGATTGATTAGGCTGACCTCCATTTTTTCAGATGTGTGTTGCTGCTACCTGTGCCTGTGAGAATATCAATGACTGCCTGTGTGCAGGACTGGGGGCATATGTCCACGAGTGTGCTGCTAATGGTATCATCATTGAAAACTGGAGAAGAGACATTTGCGGTATGTTTTGGTGAAGATTCTGTCGCTGGAGAAGTTCAGCAGTCTTAATGGTCCTAAACAGAATCGGGCAAATTTATTGATCAGCATAAAAGTATTATAATATTTTCTCTTAATCCTGTTCAATAACATCCAGTTATTAAACATGCAACCCTTCTTGAAAACCTTTTCCCCAGAAAGAATGAAAATAGTGAGTTGTAGAGGGGGGCACCACTTATCTCTACATCTATGCTTGGTGCTTGCCTTCCATGCACCATGGCTTGTCCTAGTGCTCCCATGTGATGATTTTGTCGATGGTAGCCACTACGGCCATCATACACCATTTCTCCCTCTTTCATCAGGCAACGGACGTTTACGCCTCAACCTGGCAGCACAGGCATCAGATCACCTTGTAGCAAGGCTGACATCATGATGATTGGGCAGTGGTAGAGTTACTGCCTTACAGCACTAGAGACCCGGGTTCAATCCTGACCACGGGTGCGGTCTGTACAGAGTATATATGTTCTCCCCTTGACCACGTGGGTTTCCCCGAATGCTCCAGTTTCCTCCAGCCCTCCAAAGATGATTGTAAATTGTCCCTAGTGTGTAGGATAGTGTTACTGTATGGGAATCGCTGCTCGGCACAAACTCAATGGACCGAATACCTGTTTCCCCGCTACATCTCTAAACTAAACTAAAAAATCTGACTATTGCATGTTCTACTGCACTTGTCAGATGATTCACCCACACTGAAATGTTTATAGACGCCACACAATAAATTCTATCCAAATCAGCACCAGTGGCTCCCAAATAACAGGTGTTGCAGATGCCAATACTGAGGCCAACATTTTGTAACGTGATGGAGAAGATATTTTTCTCAGGAAATGTTTTTTCGTAATACACCTCTCAAAAATAAAGCTAAAATTAAAAGACATATGCAATGACTGGGGGTGCAGGATTGGATTTGATTGGATGCTGACTATCCTACTGGTAACACATTTTCCAAATTATTAACCCTTTTTTGCCATGCTGAGCATGAGTAATAAAAGAACCACACATCACAATGAAACATTAAAAAAAAAATGTTTTAACAAATTCTTAAACCATAATGAGCAAAAAATCTTCAAAAGGCCAAAGGGCAAGATTTCCTCAGATGCTTCCTTTGCATCGATATTATAAACATTGTCAAATCCAAATATAGTTGTGAAGTTTCACAAATGTCATATTACATCTCAAAAGACATCTGTGGAGAACTCAAGAGTGGAATCAGTGATGATCTGGCTTCAGCAGTCATAAACTCGAAGCCAAAGCAAACAATAGGCAACATTCTTCACGGCCGTTCAAAGATCTGTAGCTGGTTGATTGCTTCATTTTAATCTTTTTTTAGATATACCGTGTAGTAGCTCGCAGGTTTACAAGAATGACATGAGAGCTTGTAACCGGACCTGCTGGTCACTATCAGAGAATGATTACACCTGCAAAATTAAGGATGTTCCAGTTTATGGATGTGGCTGTTCTGAGAAAATGTACATGGATGAAAATGGATTCTGTGTGGAACAATCAGATTGTATGTGCTCTTATGAAGGGAGGCTTATAGAAAAAGGGCAGAATATTAAGAAGAACGGTAGACTCTGGTAAGTCTTCTCTAATTATGTAATTATATATTTTGGACAATCTGTCTATACATAACTAAAACTCTGATCTTGTGCTCTCCGGTTTGTGCATTTCTTCTATTTTCGTAAAAACGGTACGCGATAGCGCTACGATTTTTTTGGCAGCTCACTCACCGTTATCCTGTGATGCGAGTGCACCAAGTTTTGTTCCGATCAATTTCCTCTCCTGTCAGTCAGCTCCATGTGGATTGGTCACTTCTGCTGTCACTCCATGGGACAATCTGCCCCTTCCTGTGCCATCGTGTCTTTACTGGAGATGAGGAAGGACATTCTTGCTATTGAGGGAGTGCAGCGTAGGTTTACAAGGTTAATTCCCAGGATGGCGCGACTGTCATATGCTGAGAGAATGGAGCGGCTGGGCTTGTACACTCTGGAATTTAGAAGGATGAGAGGCAATCTTATTGAAACATATACGATTGTTAAGTGTTTAGACACGCTAGAGGCAGGAAACATGTTTCCGATGTTAGGGGAGTCCAGAACCAGGGACCACAGTTTAAGAATAAGGGGTAAGCCATTTAGAACGGAGACAAGGAAATACTTTTTCTCACAGAGAGTTGTGAGTCTGTGGAATTCTCTGCCTCAGAGGGCGGTGGAGGCCGGTTCTCTGGATACTTTCAAGAGAGAGCTAGATAGGGCTCTTAAAGATAGCGGAGTCAGGGGATATGGCGAGAAGACAGGAACGGGCTGATTGGGGATGATCAGCCATGATCACATTGAATGGTGGTGTAGGCTTGAAGGGCCAAATGGCCTACTCCTGCATCTATTGTCTATTGTCTGAGGGAGGCTGGCGGAGGTCTCCAATTGGACACAATTTTTGGAGTGCCCAAAGTTGACGATGTCGCCAAACAGAAAGCGGAGTGTCTGATCCAGGCGGAGGAGGGCGCACAACGCCCAGCTGTGAGTCTCAAACGCACCCCAACATAACACCCCGCAGCTCTAGCCCCATCCCTACTGGTCCCCCTCACTGGCTCCTGCCCCCCTCCCCCGTGATCACCCGCCCCTCCCCCATGGCTCTTCCCCCATCTTTTTTTCCGAGCTCCCCCCCGCCCACACGCCGGCACGGCCGTAACTGCTGGTGCGTCCGGGCCGATCCAAGGCCTAGCTCTGAGGATGCCGTTGGCTGATGCTCCACCGGGGCACGTAAGAAGGGAGAGGGGAGAGAACGGCAACCTCGAGATCCTGGGGAGGGAAAGTGGGGGAGGAGAGGGGATAGAAGGAGAGGAGGAGAGTAAGGTGGGGAGAGGAGTTATGGAGGGAGGGAGGGAGTGACTGAGGGTAGGGTAAAGGAGAGGTGAGGGAGGGATTGGGGAAGGGTAGGGGGGGGGGGGAAAGAAGGGGGAGGTGAGGAGGGAGAGTGGGGAAAAGGGGGAATAGAGGGAGAGGAGGGGAGAATAAAGGATTGGGTAGTGCGAGAGGTAGAGAGTGGGGAATAGAGGGAGTGGAGGGCAGTGGGGGGGGGAGGTGGGAAGGGATAGGGAAGGTGATGAGTGGTGGAGGTGGGGGATAGAGAGATAGGAGGGGGGTAGGAAGGGGAAAAAGAGAGTTGTGGAGGGAGGGAGGGAGTGACTGAGGTTAGGGGAATGGGGAGGGAGAGAGAGGTAAGGAAGGGATTTGGGGAGGGAAGGAGAAGAGGGGAAAGAAGAGTGAGGGTGAAGAGGAGGGGGCGAGAGTGCTGGGGATGAGGGGAAATGAGCTGCGCCTGTGCAGTTGGAGACTGTGGGTGAGTGATGGAATATTGCTTTGGGGGACCAAGCCTTCTGTGTGACAGAGATTCAACTGGTCCCACTTAGTTTAGTATCTATTAAATATAACTGGTATTATTCAACTATTTTTCATACACAGCATTTGCCAAAATGGAACTTTTGAATGCTTTAAAACAGACGACCCAAAACCTCCAGGTAACCAATGTTACAACAGTGTCCAATTCCGTCAATATACAAATTGATGAGCAAACATTTCACAATTTATTTTTAATTATTGTTTTTTGTAGAATGCCATGATGAAAAAGTCATGTTTAACTGTACAAATGAAACTGGTTCTTCATCGGAAGACGAGTGTAAAAAAACATGTCGAACTCTAAGCATTCCATGTGTGAGTATCTTTCACATTGTTGCTGAACATTTGCGCTCGGTCCACCAAGGCCTACCGAATACCACCCCCCGCCCGTGCCCCTCTTGGACTTGTGCCTATTTTTCCACTCACCTTCCACCTACATTCCTTCCTCTGGCTTCAAAATTTGCAACTATTCAATCCTTTTGTCTCGCATCTTCCTTTCTTCTCCCCCCACAACAAATCTGAAGAAGGGTCCCAACCGAAACATAACTGATCAATGGTTTCCAGAGATGCTGCCTGACCCGTTGTGTTACTCCAGCATTGTGTCCTTTTTTCACATTATCAGTTTGCTAAAGCCACCATATTCATGGAATAATGAAATTAATGATTTCGCAAGATGTTTCACATCAAACATTACAATTACATAAATTATTATTGTGAAATAAAGTTATGATCATCTTGTATTTTTTTCTGATTCCCCATGATTCCCGAGAGAGCCTAATAATTCAAAGTTTTTGAGCCGAATATGATGCTGGGCAACAATTTAAAAATTCTGTGTCAATATTTCAGTGAAAATCACCTCATTTATCTCAACACTCATTTTGATCTGTTATGAAAGCAGAGTTCATGTGTCCCTGGCTGTGCCTGTCCCCATGGTCTTGTGGAAGATGATAGTGGAAAGTGTATTGCACCTGGAAATTGCTCTTGTTTATACGGTGGCAAACTCTATACCAATGGAAGAAAAATTCAAAGGGATTGTAATAAATGGTAAGATAATAGAAAGATCAGCAGAAGTATTTCAGATCACGTCTCTCTCTACATGTCATTCGTCATCCTGGCTTTGCACTCTTCATATTGCAGCACATGCCAGGGAGGCTCATGGAGATGTACTAATGAAACATGCCCAAAGACTTGTGAAGTTTACGGTGATGGCCACTATGGAACCTTCGATGGGAAAAGATATGTCTATGATGGAAATTGTGAATATATTTTTGTTGAGGTATGTGAGACTCGTAATGTTATTTCCATGATTAACTACAGGGATGACTTCATGATTCATAGTGCAGTTATCATCAAATGAGTGAACGCACTACATCACTCAGATGCAGAATGTGTTTCCATTAAAACCCTTGTGGTTTAGTGAGCAGTAAATCATCCAGGTGAATTGTGGCATTCTCTAATTAAGTCATGTTGCACATGTCTTGCGCACTTCATTTATTTATACTGCATTAAAGTTACTATACAAAATAATAAGCAGATAATGTGGGCATTTTGGCTGAGCAATATTTCTAACATATAAGGAACTCATCAAAAAAACGTATACAACAGGTCAACTGGGGAAGATGGAACAGATATTTGGGTCAAGGGTGAAATACTGCCCATTAGCAATATAATATTTCCAACTGATTATTAGTACTAAAACATAATTACTATAGAATGATGGTACTAAATAACCAGAGTCTCATCCACGTGGCAATGAGAGACACCTAATACGTTTTTACATTTTATAAACATCTATTCACCAGATGTCATAAATGTCTTGGAACTTTATGCCAGAGACCTAACGCAAACTTGATTAATCTCACGTCCAAGCAAATACTTTGTTTTATAATTCCTATTCTGAATTTATTGTTTAGGACCAATGTAATCGTCAAGAAGGCACTCTTCAAATTCTCACTGAGAGTGTTCCCTGCTGTGAGAGGGGAATGACATGTTCAAGGAACATCAGAATCTTACTTGAGGTGTTATTTCACTTTAACTACAATTATACATTTTCTGTATTGGAATAAAACTTATTTAACAAAATACAATAATTTAGTTGGAAACATAAATCACCAGACGCCCATGTGGTATCTGTTTTTACAGGGTAAAGAATATGTTCTGGCTGATAACCGAGTGGTGACAACTGAACGGCTCACAAACCAAACCCAGTGCACAGTTGATTCCTATACACTTCACACTATTGGACTCTACTTAATCCTTACCTTTCCCAATGGGATTACTGTGATATGGGATAAAAGCACAAGACTTTCAATCACACTGGATGCAAGATGGAAAGTAAGTATGGATTGAAAGTCAACATTTCTTTAACGGACAGGCCACTTCTGTGCCAAGAACAGCGGCCCTGAGAATACCTCACAATTGATGACAAATTCAATATATATTTTTAGTTTTTGTTATCATGAAAATAAAGACACTGAGAAAAAGATTAATTTAACTACCAAACGACTTCCTCATAAGCACTCTCATCATTATGGGTTTCCATCCAGGATTATACTTCACAACATTCAAAAAAACAATGACATGGAGAATCATGAACAACAGATACATGTTTCCCTTTGCAGTACAGTGAGAGAGGGCAAAAGATTACAATCATTCTGTTTTTAAAACGCAAATGCTCTTATCTTCAAGATCGTCAGAGGATTATTAACTCTGGCCATTTAACAGAGCTAGAGTCGTTACATAATTATTGATCAATAACTTCTAAAGATATACATGGAAAACCATTGTTAGAACAAACTTTCTCAATAATTTGCCAAATTAGCTACTAATCACAAACCATAAGTGCCTACAGCAGCCAATCTGTACTTCAAGAGAGACATAAGGAAAATACATGCATTGCTCATGAAAAATAATAATGCCTAAGATTTATTTTCATAACATTATATTTTTATTAAAGAATCGGGTTTGTGGTCTGTGTGGAAACTTCAACGATGATGTCTCAGATGATCTGACAACAAAAGGGAATTCCCTGGTGTCTAACGTGGTGGTTTTTGGAAACAGCTGGAAGTCCATGTCCTGCTCAGATACGGTCAATCAAACATCGCCATGTGAGAGAAACCAGTATTGTTTAACATGGGCATTGAGGAAGTGTGACATAATTCAGCAGAGCATGTTTCAGTCATGCCACAGCGAGGTATGTCGACTGAAAGAATCAGCAATATTTGCAAAGGGTTTCAAAAAAAAAATTTCAAACATGAATTCAAAAATGTAGACAAAGCTCCTTTAAGATTGAGGTATTCCACAAAGATAGGGGGAAAAAAAAAATGTGCCTTTATATATCATCACATTCTCATAACATCATAAAGTATCATAACATAACTTCAATATGTGCTATTCCATGTGTATTCCATGTTTCAATGTAGATAAATAATTTCACTATTTATGCTTTTTATGATTAACCCTGAAGAAATAAGTATCTATGAGATCTTCTGTTTTATTTGGTTATGGTGGTTAAAAGATAATTATTAGCTAACTCCACGAGAATCTTTTAAAAATAAATAATGCCAAGGGCTCTTTCATTACCTCCCAAAATGGAAGAAGTGCCAGAATTTAACATGAAACCAGCAATGTAGCAGCATTCCACCACACATGCATGTTTACCCTCTACCCCCATGCGTGCACCTATATCCCTCCTGTCCAAACACTCGACTTCCATTCCATCCCACAATATTGCACTAAATCTCACCATAATTTATGTACTCCATACGCTGTCATTGGTTTAGAGCCCTACCAATGAGAGACACAAGGAACTGCAGATGCTAGAATCTTGTGTGGAACACAAAGTGTTGGAGTAGCTCAGTGGTAGACAAAAAATGCTGGAGAAACTCAGTGGGTCAAGCAGCATCTTCGGAGAACATTGATAGGCAACATTTAGAGCTGGGACCCTTCTTCAGAATGATTGTTGCGATTACAATCCAACGTTACTACAATCAGTCTGAAGAAGGGTCCCAACGCAAAACCATCATCTATCCATGTCCTCATGAGATGCTGCCCAACCTGCTGAGTTACTCCAGCACTATGTGTTCAATGTACTACCAATGAATTCAAACTGGAACCACACAAATAACATCATCTGTGTTAAATAAAGTGCATTTATTTGGCTTTCATCTTGTAGTTCTCTTAAATGTTACAATTCCTCTGCTTCTTTGCCTGTTCAGATTGACCCAACTCCATACCATGAAGCTTGTGTTGAGGAAGCCTGTGCTTGTGATTTGGAAGGGAAATACCTGGGATTCTGCACTGCTGTGGCTGTATATGCAGAGGCTTGCAATAAAGCTGGAGTTTGTGTTGACTGGAGAACACCGGATCGATGTCGTAAGTTAAAATGTTATAATAATAAAGGGACATTTTTGGGGACATTTTTCACATTTTTAACAGCATCATGGCAAGTGAGGACATCAGATGAAGTTTAATGTAACAGATTATCTTAAAGGAATCAATAGTACTTATTATTTATTTCTTATCTGCTTCAGTTTTAAAAGACTGATTGATTTTGCTTCAAGTTCATGTTCAAGTGAGTTTATTGTCATGTGTCTCTGATAGGACAATGAAACTCTTGCTTTGCTTCAGCACAACAGAACATAGTAGGCATTGACTACAAAACAGATCTGTTTGTCCATATACCATTATATAAATATATACACACATGAATAAATAAACTGATCAAGTGCAAATAAAAGATAATGGGCTATTAATGTTCAGAGTTTTGTCCGAGCCAAGTTTAATAACCTGATGGCTGTGGGGATGTAGCTATTCCTGAACCTGGTCGTTGCAGTGTTCAGGCTCCTGTACCTTCTACCTGATTTGATGATTCATGATTTGATCAAATTGATGCATAGATTGCATTAATAACTGAATCAATTAACATATTAACCAATCGGTACTTTTCATTGCAGCTGTGTACTGTGACTATTATAACACTCCTGGTGAATGCAGCTGGCACTATCAGCCATGTGGAACATTAACAACAAAAACATGTTCCGACCATGAGGTTAGAAAGAAGTATACTGCAGTCCTTGAAGGTACAAAATGTACACATTTTAACTGATTTGTTGTTCATTTTCTGTGTATGAAAAAATTTCCTAAAATAATTTAAAGCTTCTTGGAGATTGGTACATTTTGTTTCTTTTAAGTAATTCTAGCCAAGCACTTAATTAAACTTATGGAGCATAAATCCCGATGAACACGTTGGGGACAAGGCCTGTGGTGATAAGCGATCTGACACTAATGAAATCAGGGAGAGGTCACTTCATTTGCAAGCCTTCTGGGAGTGAACCTATTTCTTTTCTTCAGAGATGCTGTCTAACCCGCTGAGTTACTCAAGCTTTTTGTGCCTTGATCCATACATTTTGCTGGTTATCAAGCTACCTATTCTACGCCATCCTAAATATCTAGAATCTTTATCTATATCTTTTTTTTTAACCCCTTCGCAAATATTGCTGATTCTTTCAGTCGACGTACCTCGCTGTGGCATGACTGAAACATGTTGTGCAGAATTATGTCACACTTCCTCAATGTTGTACTTTTCAGTCTTTTTCTCTACCTTTAGGTCCTGAATAATACATTCATAATTATTAATTGAAGCAATTTTTCTCTGGCTCTTTTGTAGAAAGACTTATACAAAACTTTAATTTTGAAAGATTCTTTATTGATGGAGCTTTATACTAAGTTTCCTGATTTCCATTCTATGAAGGAACCTTTAGCAATACAAAGTAATAATCTTTGCAAACAATTTTATATCAAATCTTTTCCATTATGACTGACCTAGATTTCCTCTCACAACGGATTCGAATTATCCACTACAAATGGTTTGGTAGGCGTGTTACAAATGGTTTGGGTAGGCTGAATCTTAAATATATTTGAATTGAGAGAGATTATTTCTTAAACTTTAGAGGAATCAAAGATTTCGGAAACGAAGGCACAATTGAAGCCAGGGTCAAATCAACCTCATTGAATGATGGTGTTTAAGAGGGAACTGCAGATGCTGGCTGCTGCACCCGCTGAGTTTCTCCAGCTTTTCTGTGTAACCCTCATTGAATGATGGAACAGGTTCAAGGTACCAAATGAGGTATCTGAGCCCCAGTGCACAAAAGCAAATCCTGGCTCATCTTGAGAGCAATGCATCTTATTTAGTACAATTAAAAACATTCCATAATAGGATCCTTCATTCCATCACAAAGGAGCCAGAAATATCAAACATTCATTAAACAATTGTGGATGCTGGAAGCTCTGTGGCAGCAGTCTCAAATCAAAAGTAACAGAGTACATGGTTAAACAGCAGGATGTACACATCTGATTACTTGCTTGTTAGAAATAAGGTCTTGGCAATTTGTGAAACTGCAGTAATTTCAATGGATCCTACCATTTTAAATTAGATTTTGACATAATCATTAATGCTCTTTTCAAAATGGTTTGGCCAGATTTAATAAATGTTGATGGTACATAACTGAGGTAGTCTGCTCATTGTGTGATGCAAATTGCTTTCCAAATATTGCAAGGTTATCAGAAAATGAAGAAAATATTTGAGAAAGATTTTTGGATAATATTTATGCATCCAGTAGAAGCATTCAACTTGCATCTTTCACAGTTTCAGGATGTGCTTAAATACGTCACAGCCAAACAACTATTTCTAAGTAAGAGCCATTGTCATAATGTGGAAAAGAGCAGCATTTTTGCAAACATCCAGTTCCCACAAACAACAATGTGATAACAAACAGAGAATTGGTTTCTTTGGATGTATTTAATATATTTAAAATATATTTCAATCAATTTATAAAAATAATTCAATCATCGAATAAAAAGTAATTGAAAATGTACAGCAGGTCAGGCAGAATTTGATATAGAAAATGGCTCACGTTTTATTTCCTACCCTTTGCTCAGGTTTGGTTCAGGTTTCTAGCATTTGCAGGTTGTCTTTTGCTTTTTATATGATGCATTTGGGATTAAGTAACAGGAGGGTTAGTAGATGGTATAAATCTTGTCACATTCTGTTAAATATAGGTTGTTATTCAAAATGCCCCGAAACTCTCCCTTACCTGGACGAAAACAAAATGAAGTGCGTGACGTTGTCCGAATGTTCGTGTTCTCATAATGGGAAAATATTGGAACCTGGTGAAGGAAGCAGTAACTGTGGAAATTGGTAAGTAATTATTTAGAGTATTTGAGGGAATCAATTAATGCTTCTTGTTAACCATAATACAATGATATAACTGTAATGAAGACAAATATAATAGGCAGATTAAATTTATAATGGTGTAATACTTTAAGTTGCCAAAGTTTATAAAGTGAAAAGTCAGGGAAATGTTATCAGATATTCTATATGGGGGAAATAATTGGTCCAGACAAATAATGGTGAACATTTTTTATTATTTGTATTTGTTTCAAAACACCCTCGCCTTCTCAAATAAAACTGAGCTCTTAGATGTTCCTCCAAAAGATTTTCACTATTGGAAGAAATCCAAACACGCTCCTATTCAAGGAAATAATTTCATTTCTAATTAATTGTTCTGCTGATCATTTGTTCAAGCTGAAATCATGGCACAAACTTTCTTTCTGTTCCAGTGTCTGCATTGATGGAAAAATGAACTGTACAGGTAATTTTTATTTAAAAATTAGTGAAGTGTGAGTGAAGTTAAATATTGATACAATGATAACCCTGTACTTCAATCTGTTCATTTAATATAACCTTTTTATAACCTCAACCACACACAAAGAGGTGGTTGAATTTACATAGTGTTTAAACTATTGGCAAATTGACAATCATCAAAGGAATGTAAGGTGTAACCACTGCTGGTTCAGTCGGTTCAAATAGAGAATAGACAAATCATTCAGTCGCAAAAGCTGTCATGTCAAGTTACCTAAATGTAAGCATCATGCCTCCAAAGCTGGCTGCCCCACCTTTGGTTTACGAAAGGAAGTTAGAATCTGCTTACAAACACTGCTGGATATAGGAGCATATGCTTATTACGAGTATTAGCACATGCAGGTTGGCCCAGCAATGGATGTTTACTGGCCAGCATTTCATAACATGGAGTTCCCAACAAAGTTCAGTAAACTTCAATAAGAGAAATGGAAAAACTGAAAAACCTTTTGTCTTTCAAGTCAAACATTTAAGAATTCTGAGCCAAACATTAAATGAAAGAAAAATCCACACTTTTCTTTCATCCTACGTCTTTGATGTCCCATGGTCATATGCATTTGGAAAGGTTACATTTTTCAATTTCTGATTTATTGATTAGAATATACTGCATGGAAACTGGGTCTCCTGCCCACTGCGTCCATGCTGACCATTGACTAGTTCACACTAATTCAATGTTATCCCACAATATAATATGAAAATATTAAAATAAGATTAAATGATGATATAGTTATAGAGCATGGAATCATCAACCTTCAACACCCTTGTCTATGCCAAACAATTTGGCACATTGAGCAAGTCCCATTTGGCCCACAGCTGTCTAAAAACTTCCTGTCCATATATTTGTCCTAATCTATTTTAAAATCAGTGGATTCCAGATAGGGACTTCGTTCTGAATGAAAAGATTGACCCTGAGTTTCCTTGTTATGGGGCAGATGAAATAGTTCTGACTTGTAGTTGGTCATTTCTTTCTTCCTCTCTGTCCCTGGGGTATCAAGTAAATGTACAGTTTCCAGTTGGAGACTTTGGTCTGTTCTTTCAATGGGCACCATGATGCTAAGACTGTTTCTGAAATGTATAGGTGTTCAGATATTGCTCTAAAACTACTGATCATCAAATTTTACCTTAATGCTTAATTATCCAATTACAGCTATCTAATTAACATTGAACGTGATTCCTGTGAAGAAAATAGACTTATGAGCCTGTCCCACTTAGGCGATTTTTCAGTGGACTGCCGGCGACTATCAAGTTGCCGGCAGCCGCCTGAAAAACCGGCAACTTCCTTCTCTCCATAGATGCTGCCTCACCCGCTGAGTTTCTCCAGCATTTTTTGTCTACCTTTGTTGGCATACTTACTTGCGTTTATCCAAAGAACAGCATCAAGCTGTTACTGAAAGTAGTAGCAGCAGCAAACACTCAAACTGCCGTAAAATAATTTTTCGCATCAACAAATAAACACAAGGTTAATGATCTTATTGCCGCTGGAATGTCCCCAATCAACATGCAACCATGGGCTCCAGTAATCCTTGCAATAAGTCTCAATTTCATCACTAGCCTTTGCTGGAGAGGGGGAATTGACATTCTGGTTAAACAGATAAGGTAGAAGAAATGATATTGCTGTGTACTTATAAACAAAAACAAACAAATAAATTTCCCTGTTGTTAGTTTCAGTGCAGCTTTGACTGACTGGTAGAGGTATAACATTTGAGTATTAGAGAGATAGAATAAATAAATTGAATTATATAGGGTTCCTTGACATCAAAAAGTGTGAAGTCAACAATTTTAATTCTCAAGAGTCAAGAGTATTTTATTGTAATATGTCCCAAAACGGTACAATAACATTTTTACTTGCAGCAGCAGGACAGATATGTAAACAGTACCCTATAAACACCATAATAAACACCAAAAAAGTTCAGTATGTAGGCTGTAGGGAAGATGCTGCTCATGAACTGGGTCAACTGCAGCATGGCTGCACAGCGTCAGATCACAAACAAAGACGAGGCAGGGTTCAGGAAGAAGCTAGACTGCTTACTAACATGGTGTCAAGACAACAACCTCTCCTCAATGGCAGCAAAATGTATGAGGTCGCCATCAAATTCAAGAAGCAGGTTGGATACATGTTCCAATCTGTAAAAATGGTGCTGAAGTGAGGATTGTCAGGAACTTCAAGTTCCTTGGCATAAATATCAGCAACAATCGATTCAGGTCCAACCACATTGATACTACAGCCCAGGAAGCACACCCACACCTCTTCTCTCTTAAAACCCTAAGAAGTATTAGTATGTCTCCAACAACTGCCACCATTATTCAGAAGCACCATAGAAAGCATCCAATTGGGATGCATCACAGCATGGCACAGCAACAGCTCTATCAAGGACCACAAGAAATTACAGAGTTGTGAGCTCAGCCCAGTTCATCACACTAATCCTTCTTCCTATGCCACCCCACCCCCACTCCCATCCCCATCGATCCATTTACATTTCACACCGTCAAGAAGCAACCAACACAATCAAGGACACTCACACCATAGTCATTCTCCTCCCCTCTTTCTGGGCAAAAGATGCAAAGCGTGGAAGCGCGTACCACGAGATTCAAGAACAGCTCCTTCCCTGGTATTATCAGATGTTTGAATGGTCTTCTCATACACTAAAGCTGTAATCACGATCTTCCAATCTCCCCTTGCAGTCTGTACTTTAGTTTCTATCTGTTCTTTCCCTGTAGATGCAACATGATATTCTGCCCTCTCGTTCCCTTCTCTTCTTGCACATTCCATAGTTGCACTCATATATGGTGTGATGGTAATCAGGTATGGATGAGCTGCCTGATAGCACACAAAGCAATTTTTAAACTCTATCTCAGTGCATGTGATAATAATAAACCAACACCAATACCATCAGAAAGAAGGCACAGAAACCCGAGAATCATTACCTAGAGTTCTTCCCATCAACCATCAGGTTCTCAAGCCACCCTCCACAGCCCCAACCACAACCGTATCTCAGCACCAGCATACTCCTGACATTGCACTACGATAGCTGCATGTGCTCTTGCTTCCACTCTCAGAGTCTGGTGTATCTGGAATAACAGATAAGTAATTGTATATTTATTTGTTGTGTTATTGCATTTAAATTGCCTGTAAAGCTGCAGTAAGTAAGAATTTCATTGTTGCTTTCTCAGAGCATGTGATAATTAAATAGAATAACGTCAGCGTCTTGCAATCCATTGCACATGTTCAGCATGCTAAAGTTTTTGAAACGGGAATATGGTCGGTTGGCTTAAAGTGAAGATAATTACATAACATCAGCTTACAGCAACATTCACCCTCATTCACAAGCTAGCTCTATAACTTCAATGTACACATTCTATTTTATATGGTAATATTATGAAGGGAAGAGGCCTACTCTTGACCTCATGGTTAGTCTATCAAGTACCTTAACCACAGTATTTGCACATTGTGTCATTCTATCTTAACTAGCGTTCAATCATATCCATAAAACTGAACTGAGAGTTTTATTTTATTTACAAAATATTGTCTTGTTGCCATTTAGCTAAAACTACAACCGAGTCACCAACGAGTCTCCCAACAACAACCAAAGTGTCAACACCAACGCGTCTCCCAACAACAACTCTCCTCACAACAACAACTCTCCCCACAACAACTATCCCCACAACAACTATTTGCATCAATAATAGTTGTTGACATAGCTTTTCTAACTTTGGAGTTTTATTTCTATCTATGGCATAGCATTTTTTTTACAGAAGATAAAGCAAATGTCAACTGCCAAATACAAGAAGTAAATCCTTAAATCCTTTGGTAATATTAGGATAATTCTGGTCCAATGGGAAGACACATGAGGACATCACAATAGGATTCAAACCTCCTCAAGTTACAATCTCCACACTTCCTTCAATCTTATCCAAAGGGAAAGCTGGTTTAGGGAATATTGTGGTTGGCAGGTGTAGTTGGCATGAACATCTATATTACTAAAAGTCTGATCTTGACCACTTCCTATTGTTCTGTATATTGATTTTAGAAAAAACGCTGCCACTTATGGCTGTAATTTTTGGCCATCTTACTCAGAGACCCCCCCCCCCCCGCTGCGCAGGACAAGAGGATTTTTCCCATCGATGAAAAATAAAAGTTATTAGTGTTTAAAGAATGTTGAGATTCTCTCTCCTGAAGGCCACGCACCTTCCAGAGGGACTCTAAAACCCGGAAGAGTTGAGTGCCTCAGCCAGTCTCTGCAAGATGGGGGAGCGAGAGAGTCACATCTCAGTCTGAGCTGTGAATAACAATGAATACATGTCTACTAAACTGTGAGTGGTTTTACTGACCTGTCAGTACCCTTAAAGTGGTTTGAAAATATAGTTTGGAAATGCTAAATCGGTGTTGCCTTTGGTTTTGAAATGCTACTGTGTTGCCTTTGGTTTAGAAATGCTAAAGCTGTGTTGCCTTTGGTTTGGAAATGCTAAAGCTGTGTTGCCTAATTAATGTTGCCTCGCCTAATTAAAGTTGCCTTTCCTAATTAAAGTTAAAACCCAGAAGTGTGGGCATGGCTCAGTCTCTGCAAGATGGAGGGATCGAGGGAGAGGTCACGACTCACTGTTTTTAGTAGCCTTGCACCCTGCTTGAAATGGTATGAAACTGCACTTGAATTTGGTGGCCTTGCACCCTGCTTGAAGTGGTAAGAAACTGCACTTGAATTTGATGGCCTTGCACCCTGCTTGTAATGGAATTTCAAGGAATAGCCATGAGTCAACTGCCAGCCCACCAGCCGTGAGTGAGTGAGCTGCCAGCACAACAGGCTTGAGTGACTGAGCCGCCAGCCCAAGAATCCATTTGGCTCACAATGTCCATACTAGCCCTCTGGAAACCAGTCCCTTCACCCTACAACAGCCAAACTAGTGATCCAGAAACCCCCCCCCCACCCCCCACCGCACTGGCCACCAACATTGGAATTGATGCAGAGGTGGAATATTGCGTTGGGGGACCAGCCCTCCCGTGTGATGCTGGGACCCAATGGGTCCCACTTAGTCTAGTTATATCTACTTCTACATTTATGGGAATGTGGAGCAACTGCGTATACCTGAGCAGCTGAGGTGTAGAGTAGAGTGCCCTGAAATGGGGGAACTATGTATAAACACTGCTGTAATTTCTACATGATGAAACCAAAATGTATAAAAATGGCCTTTAATATAATCTGACAATATGCATTTTAATCACATGTGTTTTTTTCTATTACAAATCTCAAATGGTGGAGTACAGAGGCAAATAAATAAATAATGGGTCTTTGTCCCAAACTTTATGGAGGGCACTGTATATACAGTAGTCACTCAGAAAGCAAAGCCCTTATCAGGACCATCAGGACAACCATTTTGGCAGTTGCACAGCGCTAAAATTGGAGCCTTACAGCACCAGAGAACCAGGGTCGACACCGATTATGGCCGCTGTCTCTATGGAGTTCGTACGTTCTCCCGGTGAACTTAGCATGTTTTTTCTGGGATCTCCGGTTTCCTCCCAAACTTCAAAGATATCCAGGTTCGTAGGTTAATTGGCTTGGTATAATTGTAAATTGTCCCTCGTGTGTGTAGGTATGCGGGGATCGGTGGCCGCTGTGGACTCGGTGGGCCAAAGGTCCTGTTTCCACGCTGTATCTCTAAATTAAAATAAACTAAAGACAAGCTAAATGTTTTCATTTATGCATATTAAATTAGTAGAAGCTTTGAAATTCTCAGCTAAATTGGAGAAAAGCATTTTGTATCATTACATCGTCTGATTATGTTTTCCATTTTTTTCAAATCTTACAGCACCTTGTGTTAACTGGTCAAAATGGTATAATGAAAATACACCTACCCTTCGAATGAGGTCAGACTATGAATTATTGAAGCAAATGCGCAGATCACTGTGTTCAAACCCCAATCATCAAATTACAGACATTCAATGTGAAGCTGTCAAATATCCACAGCGCCCCATCAGTGAGATGAAAGATAATGTTACATGTGATAAAGAGATAGGCCTTGTGTGTTCTTATGCTCCAAAGACATCTGAAGGTTTGATGTGTTCAGACTACAGGATAAGAGTTTGCTGTCAGCCTTCCACGCCACACACAACCACTATATTCCCTACAACATCAAGCATCACCTCCCTCCCGACCACAGAAACCACCCATCCTCCATACACCATCTCCCTCACTACTACTTCCCTTCCGACTACATCCCACCCTACATCCACTACCTCGCACCCTACATCCACCACTTCACACCCTACATTCACCACCTCCCTCCCAACCTCCTCCCACCCAACCACACTGACCACCTCCCATCCGACCACAACCACCACCTCCCATCCGACCACCTCACACTCGACCACCTCACACCCGACCACCTCACACCCGACCACACCCACCAACTCCCACCAGACCACCTCCTTCCCAACCACAGAAACCTCCTCCCTCACGACCACCACTTCCCACCAGATCACCTCCCTCCCGACCACCACCTTCCCGACCACACTGACCACCTTCCTCCCAACCACAACCACCACCTCCCTGCCGAACACCACCCTCCCGACGACAATGACCACCTCCCACCAGACCACACCAGCAACCTCCCACCCGACCACAACCTTCCTCCCAACCACAACCTCCCTCATGACCACCACCCTCCAGACCACACTGACCACCACGTCCCTCCCATCCACAACCATCATCCAACCAACATGTGCACTTGATCCAAAACCCAAATGTCAGAAATCTTCACGTATTTACAATGCGGAAGGCTGTGGGAAGTGGAATTGTTTTTGTGAGTAACTTTTACCTTTTGGATTAATTACTTTTAAATTTAAATATATTTTTAATCATTAACTTGTCTTGTCGATGAAAATTAATTTGTTTTGCTTCCAGGTCAATGCCTAATTTGGGGAGATCCTCACTACATCACATTTGGTGGTACACAGTACGATTTCTTTGAGAACTGCACTTACACTCTTGTAGAAGAACGGGTTAAAAAACACAATTTGACTGTGCTAATTGATAATTACTATTGTATTCCTAACATCGCCCTGTCTTGTGCAAAGGGGTTAATTATCCTTTATAATGGAAGTACTGTAACCATCTCTACCAGTGGGGATAAGCATGTAAGTGAATTACAACCAAACAACAAATCAATGTTGTTGTTCAACTGACTAAATCAAATTGGTTCATGCATATTACAAATAGGCTAGCGATGAATCAGCAAAACGTTGAAGATCAGAGGCTTGGTAAATGAGATAAATTTTCAGGAGATTTTTTAATAGACAGAATATTGAGAGTTGGAAATAGTTAACAGGGAGAATATGCGAGATTCATGCATGATGTTTAGGCTGAGCTACCAAATCGGGTGGTACACAAACAACATGTAGGTGTAGCAGGTGCGTCATTTTTGTGAGGGGTGCTATTATTGGTTGTGGAATGTAGAGATGAAACAAGCGACGTCAGTCTTCAAAGAAAATGTCAAATATTTTAGAGGCACGGGGAACTGCAGGGGCTCGAATCTTAAGTAAAGCACAAAGTGCTGGATGAACTCAGCAATGGACCGTTGATGAAGTAGGAGATAGAAAGCTGGAAGATTAAACATAGAAACATAGAAATTAGGTGCAGGAGTAGGCCATTCGGCCCTTCGAGCCTGCACCACCATTCAATATGATCATGGCTGATCATCCAACTCAGTATCCCGTACCTGCCTTCTCTCCATACCCCCTGATCCCCTTAGCCACAAGGGCCACATCTAACTCCCTCTTAAATATAGCCAATGAACTGGCCTCAACTACCCTCTGTGGCGAGAGTTCCAGAGATTCACCACTCTCTGTGTGAAAAACGTTCTTCTCATCTCGGTTTTAAAGGATTTCCCCCTTATCCTTAAGCTGTGACCCCTTGTCCTGGACTTCCCTAACATCGGGAACAATCTTCCTGCATCTAGCCTGTCCAACCCCTTAAGAATTTTGTAAGTTTCTATAAGATCCCCTCTCAATCTTCTAAATTCTAGAGAGTATAAACCAAGTCTATCCAGTCTTTCTTCATAAGACAGCCCTGACATCCCAAGATTGTAGCAAAGGCCAGCAGGTCTGGATATAGGTGGATATAGGTGATGGGGATTTGATTGGTGGATGTGTGGAATAAGTGACATCAAAAGGCTGGATGTGAAAAGAGATATAAATGTCTGATTAGGAGAGGAGAGTAGGAGTGAAATGCAAAGCCAGAGAGAGTGGTATGGGTGGACAGGGATAAGGGGGAGGGAAAAGAAGGGATAAAAATGAAAAATGTGACTAAGGGATGAGAGGTGAGTGAACCAAGGAGGAGAAAGGAGTGGGGTGGCTGAGCTGGTGAGAGGTGGTGGGAAAATACCTGCACATCATGGTTGGAGTGGGCAGAGGAAAGGGAGGAGGGTGAGGGAATATTACTTGCAATTGGAGAATTCAATGTGTACACCATTGGGTTGTTAGCTACCCAAACAGAATACATCAGGGTAGGCAAAAGAGAATCAGTGGATGTTTTTTACTTGGATTTTCAAAAGGCCTTTGATAAGGTGTTGCACGGGAGGCTGCTAAACAGGATGGCAGCCCATGGGACTAGCGGGAAGATACTAGCATGGATAGAAGGTTGGCTGAATGGCAGAAGGCAAAGAAGAGCAATAAAGGGAGCTTTTTCTGTTGGTTGCTGGTGACTAGTGATGTTCCGCAGGGGTCAGTGTTGGGTCAGTTACTTTTCAGGTTAAATATTAATGATTTGGCTAATGGAATTGATGGCTTTCTGGCAAGTTTGTGGAAGATACGAAGATAGGTGGAGGAGAAGGTAGTGTAGTGGAAGCAAGGAGTCTGCATAAGTATTTGGACAGGTTGGGAGAATGGGCAAAGAATTGGCAGATGGAATATAACGTAGCAAAGTGTGCAGTCATGCACTTTGGTAGCAGGAATAAAGCCATAGACTATTTTTTTTAAATGGGGAGAGGATTCAGAAATCAGATGTGCAAAGCGACTGGGGAGCGCTGGTGCAGGATTCTTGCCGGTTGAATTGGTAATAAGGAAGGCAAATGCAATGTTAGCATTCATTTTGAGAGGACTAGAATATAAAAAGAGGGATGCAATGCTGAGGCTTTATAAGGCTCTGGTCAAACCACATTTGGAGTATTGTGGGCAATTTTGGGCCACATATCTGAGGAAGGATGTGCTGGGAAGGGTCCAGAGGAAGTTTACAAGAATGATCCCAGGGATGATTAGATTAACATATGATGAGCATTTGACAGCTTTGGGCCTGTACTTTCTGGAGTTTAGAAGGACGAGGGGAACTCATTGAAACTTACCGAATAGTGAATAGTGAAATAGTGATAGAGTGGATGTAGAGAGGATGTTTCCACTAGTGGGAGAGCCTAAGACCAGAGAGCACAGCCCCAGGATGAAAGGATGTACCTTTAGAAACGCGATGAGGAGGAATTTCTTTAGCCGGAGGGTGGGAATTTGTGGAATTCAGATCCACAAACAGCTGTGGAGGCCAAGTCCTTGACGTATTGATTAGTATGGGTATCAAAGTTTATGCGGAGAAGGCAGAAGAATGAGGTTGAGAGACATAGATATATCAGCCATGATTGAATAGTGGGGCAGACTTAATGGGCCAAATGGTCTAATTTTGGTCCTATGATTAAGAACTTATGAGGTCCTGTTTCTCCAGCTTGCGGGTGGGGTCACTCTGGCAATGGGGGAAGCCATAGACTGGAAAGTCAGTAAGGAAACGGGAACGGGAGTTAAAATAGTTAGCAAGTGTTCGCCAAAACAGTCGCCGAGGCTACGATTGGGCTCGCCAATGTAAAGGAGGACACATCGGGAGCACTGAATGCAGTAGACAAGGTTTGAAGAGACAAGGTCAAATGTTTAATAGTGTAAACATGTACAATAAAGAGTGGGATAGTAGAATCTGTGGAATCAATTTAACACCTGTTCAACAGTTTAATTACCAAAATACATTACATACAATACATTGTGAAATACATCAGATATTTAAGGATTTTTTTGACACTGTACATCTTTACAGATATCTTTTGATGGAGAATTGGTGACTGCTCCCTACAGTTTGAATGGAATTGACATATATTCAGAGAAAGAAAGAACATATATTTCTATTCCGAACATCCTTACAAATATAATGACCTCTGGAGATACCTTTCAAATTACACTATCACATCAATACTTTCTGAATAATACCCAAGGACAATGCGGTAGGTCTACTTTACATTTTCAATCCTATTTACATAATAAATGTTAAAATGAGATTTGTGCTTGTGAGAATGCTTGTTATTAGTAAGATGGTTAATACCATGAGATTCACCTCAAACTGACTTGTTGCCCAAAGGCTCTTGCGTAGAACCTGCAGTTGATGAATGCAGGCGAAGGAACGGGGAAGTCATGCCGGCAGACTGCTGCCACGCCACTGCAAATGACTGGAGGGTTTCTGATCCAAATAAACCCTATTGTGAATCTGCACCTAAAAACATGCCTTGTACCAGTCCTCCACCTCCCACTCCACCCTGCCATTCTGGATCCACAATTTGCGACATACTTTTAGAAGAGTAAGTGAAATGCTTCCATCATTTTTTATTTAATGGAAATCAGTAAAATGCATTGTACCTTTAGTGAATTTATCCACTTAAGGTTAATTTACAGATTAATCCGCACTACTGCTGTTATAGCAACTATCATATGTCTAATACCTCATGAATGGCTGCATTAAAGCAGAGAACTACTTCAAAACCAATGCTAGAAATGTTTTATGTCAAAACGAAGACTTTTTTTATGTTTGTGTAAAACACAACGTACCGTAGGAACTCAGCAGGTCACATGGCATCTGTGGACAGAATGGACAGGAGATGTATCGGGTCAGGACCCTTCTTCAGACCCTTATATTCATGCAGCTTGATATTCTACTTATTTCAAAGGGACAATTGATTCCAATGCTGGGCAATTCAGGTGCTTCAGTTTAAGCTGATACTGCAAATGATCCTGGTGACAGATTTCAGTTTGCATTAAATTATCTTCTGCAGCTTCTAATAAATGTGGTGGAGCTCAGCTGTACCGTACATGGTTCTAGATCATGTACCGTGTACCACAGAAAACGTGAGCATATATCAGCTGCAGATAACATCCAGTAGTAGGATCTCGACTGAACTATTTCTGAATATTATTTTCCAATTCATTGACAATGTTTCCACTGTTTATTAGATGTGCCCTCTTTTAAGCTTTAGGGTACCTAAGCTCCCAATCATATCAAGTTTGCCTACTTTAGTGAAAGCGTCCTTTATTTTAATTTCTGGTACATAGTCAGATTTAAAAAAATTAATGAACTGTTAACAATAGTTCAAAATTTTTTGTAACTAGAGACAAACATGATTTTAATTAACATAAATATATTAATTACAAACCTCATTATCGAATAATTTTTTTTAATAAGGTTTAGATGGTTTGTAGTGTTCTAAGGCTTGGCCATTGAAGTACTTGTCTAGATGCTGCTGAAACAATTGCGTAAGTATCCAACTCTGCCATCTCTTCAGGAAGCAGAATCCAACCACCCTGTGCAACTAAAACAATGCCTTCTAATCCCCTTGAAACTCTTACCTCAAACCTTCAACCCATGCCCTCTTGATTTTGACACCTCACCATGTATACGAGTTTTTACTCTTCACCTCATCATTTCATGTTTCTCAGTCAGGTCACCCCTCAGTCTCCCTCACTACACTCATATTTTGCTTGTCTCCCCTAATCACTATAATGCTTCAGACTGGGTCCCACCCTGGTGTATCTCCTCTGCATCCTTTACAGTACAATGTCATTCTTCCTAATAGCATGATGACCAGAAAATGACCATAACATACCACCTGTGGCCGAGCCAATATTTCATTAATTTGTAACGTGACATGCCAGCTCATATATTCTATGCCACAGTCAATGAAGGCAAGCACTCTTCAACACCGGATCCACCATGCTGCCATTTTTGGGGATGTATGGACTTGTATTCCAAGGTCCCTCTATTCATCAACGCTCTCTCAAGCCCTACCATTTAAGATGCACATTGCATTCAGAAAGTATTCAGACCCCTTCACTTATTCTACATTTTGTTACGTTAGTCTTATTCTAAAATGGATTAAATTCGTTTTTTTTTATCATCAATCTACAATCTACACACAATACCCCATACTAAAAAAGTGAAAATTGGTATTTAGAATTTTTTGCAGTAATTAAAAAGAAATAACTGAAATATCACGTTTACATAAGTATTCAGCCCCTTTGCTATGACACTCAAAATTGAACTTAGGTGCATCCTGTTTTCATTGATTATCATTGAGATGTTTCTACAACTTGATTGGAGTCAACTAGTGGTACATTATATTGATTGTACATGATTTGGAAAGGCACACACCAGTCTATATAAAGTCCCACAGTTGATATTGCATGTCAGAGCAAAAACCAAGCCATGAAGACGAAGGAATTGTCCATAGAACTCCGAGACACAGATCTGGAGAAGGGTATAAAACAATTTCTGCAGCATTGCAGGTCCCGAAGAGCACAGTGGCCTCAGTCATTCTTGAATGGAAGAACGTTGGAACCACCAGGAGTCTTCATAGAGCTGGCCGCCCGGCCAAACTGACCAATCGGTGAAGAAGGGCCTTGGTCAGGGAGGTGACCAAGAGCCCAATGGTCACTCTGACAGAGCTCGAGAGTTTCTCTGTGGAGATGGGAGAACCTTCCAGAAGGACAACTATATCTGCAGCACTCCACCAATCAGGCCTTCATCACTCTATCATAGTGGCCAGATGGAAGCCACTCCTCAGTAAAAGGCACATGACAGCCCGCTTGGAGTTTGCCAAAAGGCAAATAAACAAGATTCTCTGGTCTGATGAAACCAAGATTAAACTCTTTGGCCTGAATGCCAAGCGTCACGTCTGGAGGAAACCAGGCACCACTCATCACCTGGCCAATACCATACCTACGGCGAAGCATGGGGTTGGAAGCATGAAAGATGAACGGAGCAAAGTACCAAGAGATCTTTGATGGAAACCTGCTCCAGAGCGTTCCGGACCTCAGACTGGGGCGGAGGTTCACCTTCCAACAGGACAACGCCCCTAAGCACACAGCCAAGACAACGCAGGAGTGGCTTCATGACAAGTCTGTGAATATTCTTGAGTGGCCCAGCCAGATCCCAGACTTGAACCCGATCAAACATCTCTGGAGGGACCTGAAAATAGCTGTGCATCGACGCTCCCCATCCAACCTAACAGAGCTTGAGAGGATCTGCAGAGAAGAATGGGAAAAATTACCCAAATACAGGTGTACCAAGCTTGTAGCATCATACCCAAGAAGACTTGAGGCTGTAATCGCTGCCAAAGGTGTCTCAAGAAAGTACTGTGTAAAGCGTATGAATACTTATGTAAACGTGATATTTCATTTATTTCTTTTTATTTACTTTGCGAATATTTCTAACCACCTGTTTTCACATTCTTGTTATGGGGTATTGGGTGTAGATTGATGATTAAAAAGAAGAATTTAATCCATTTTAGAATAAGGCTGTAAGGCAACAAAATGTGGAAAAGGTGAAGGGGTCTGAATATTTTCTGAATGCACAGTACATCCTACCCTCATTTTCCTTCCTTCTAATGGTTAGTAACGCTCTTTTTTCTACCCACTGATTCCTTACTGAGAAGGCCAATCTAACTCGGGACCATGCCCAGTGTTAAATCAGAAGTGCCCCTTAGACTATACCATGCAAGCACATGGTGGAGTTGCACTTTGCTGCGATGTGCCCATGTGCATCTGATTGTTCTTGAACCAGCCCATTCATTGAACTTTCTGTCCACACAATACCTATGGACATACTTTTGATCAACAAATGCTTGAATGAAGCCTCTCAAACATCAAGGCTGCTCTGCTATTTAATAAAAATCAATAGCCTTTTCCAATCCCAACTTCAAATCCCACAGCCAACGATGAGCACGATGTAGCATTCTTGAATGCAGCAGGAGAAAAACTAGAAAAGTGAAATTGTGACTGGAGACTTGTTTTTAGCAAAAAACTCCATATATCTAAACAGCTTTTAACATTAACACAATATATACTTAGCGGTGTTTGAATCTCATCCTCATTCATTAGATAGGAGGCCATTTTCTCATTTATTATAAAATATGCCATTATTTTATGCAGCGAAGCCTACCTGTTAGTTAAAGAAACGAGTAGACAGTGGTTACCAGCATCCATATGAGATGAGCCGTACAATTGCTAATTATATTTATCAATGAGCAAGTTAGGCATACAAAATTATCACTCTAAGGAACAATTACTCTTATACCTCCTCTTTTGTTGCACATCATAGACCATTTGAAGAATGCAGAAATTATTTTCACCTGGAGATTTACCGGTATTACAACACTTGCCGCTTCGACCAATGCCACACAAATTCCACTGAAATTGCCTGTTCCAGTTTGCAAATTTATGCCACACTTTGTGGAAGCATCGGCATATGTGTTGATTGGAGAAAGTTTACGAAAGGCCACTGCAGTAAGTATGAAGTGACTGTAGTTGATAATCCAGATCATAACTATCACGAAAGAGTCAAATGTCCAGGGCATTTTACCCAGATGGGTTGATATGGGGGATATTTACATGTGATGATATCAAATGAAGCTTCAAAAGTAGCAAGGCCAGCAGCATAATCAAGGACGAGTCACACCCTGGCCACTCCCTCTTCTCGCCCTGTCCCTTCAGGCAAATGGTATAGAAGTGTGAAAACGCACACCTCCAAATTCAGGAACAGTTTCTTCCCAGCTGTTGTCAGGCAACTGAATCTTCCTACCACAACCAGAGAGCAGTCCTGAACTACTATCTACCCCATTGGTGATCCTCAGACTATCCTTGATCAGACTTTGCTGACTTTACCTTGCACTAAACATTATTCCCTTATCATGTATCTATACACTGCTGTAAATGGCTCGATTGTAATCATGTATAGTCTTTCCGCTGACTAGTTAGCACATAGAAACATAGAAACATAGAAAATAGGTGCAGGAGTAGGCCATTCGGCCCTTCGAGCCTGCACCGCGATTAAATATGATCATGGCTGATCATCCAACTCAGTATTCCATCCCTGCCTTCTCTCCATACCCCCTGATCCCTTTAGCCACAAGGACCACATCTAACTCCCTCTTAAATATAGCCAATGAACTGGCCTCAACTACCTTCTGTGGCACACAACAAAAACATTTCACTGTACCTCTGTACACGTGACAGTAAACTAAACTGAATTAAACTAAGGATTCCCAGTGTTCATTAAACTATAGAACATTAAGTGATTCTAATTTTCATATATCTACTTTGCAAGTGAATCCGATGACCTAATTTTGGAAAGGTAATTTTGTAAATATGCCATCCGCCATGAATTACTGCATCATGGTGGCCGAGTGATGAACTCTTCTGGTTTGTATTTCAATAGTTTGTTATTCCTGATAGGGTTCCTTAAAGTTCGAGTGTCAGATACAGCAGATATATTCACCTGCAAGTTTAATACCATAGGACTGCACAATGAAATGTGAATCATTCATTTTGCAGTTATCCATTTCAATATGGGATTAATGTCAGGTCCTCATGCCCAAATTTGCCTCAAACAAGGTTCCTCACTAAAAGGTTGCAGACCTTAAAAATGTTGAGGCACCGTAGAAGTTGCCTAGAAAATAATTTTAAAGATACATCACTGATAATATGTTTTTAAAAATCAAATCAAATAACAATGTAGGCACATAGTGCTGGAGTGACTCAGCAGGTCAGTAACGGAATTAATGTTCTGCAGTGTCATGAATACTGGGAGTCCTTAGTTAAGTTTAGATTTGTTTATTGTCACATGTACAAAGATACGGTGGTAAGCTTTTGTTGCGTCAGGTCAGGGAGTATCTTTGGTGAACATGGATAGATGACATTTCGGGTCAAACCCTTCTTCTGACTCCCACCGTTCATTTACTCCAGCACTTTGTGTCTGTCTTTTTTGGCAACAAACATCTGCATTTTCCTGTATTCACTTGTTGACAAGATAGGGTGTTTTATGACATTACCATTCATACACTATTTAAATTCTTCAATTATAATTTAGAATTCATCTGCCTGAATTTTAAAATTACCACACTTAGAGGAAATCACTCAGCACATTGGGTTCGTGCTGGCTCCCAACAGAGCAAACTTATCAGTCTTATTCTCTTTTCCTTTTCCTTGTTACCTGTAGTCTTGTAACCTATTTTCTCTCATACCTGCCCATCAACTCTCCTTTTTATTGCCTCTTATTTACAGCAGGGCACTTTTTAGTGTAGTCAATTAACCTATCTTAAATACTTGAGCTGTGGGAGGAAACCATAGGTAGAAACCCACATAGTTACAGGGAAACTCCACACAGACAGTATCCAGATTCAGGATCAAAACCATATGCATGGAACTGGGAATCACACCATCTGCAGCATTACTATGTTGTAACTGGCATTTATTTCTGAATTGATTGTTAATATTTATTTGTTTATTTAATGTTAACCATTTCACATCTATCTTTGCTTTTCAAGATTATAGCTGTCCCAAAGGATTAGCTTACCACCCTTGTGTCAGTCAGGACATTGATCACAGGTAAGTAGTGTACATTATCAGATATGCATTGAGGGAACTGTATGATGAAGCCCAATTTGTTGGCAGTCAGATATTATACAATTTTTTTTAATGAATTTTGATTGAAAAATGTTTTCTGATCTATATTGTACATCTAACTGAATGTACCTAACACCACACCTCTGTCACCATGGTTATACCTTAGGATCCTCTAATAAGGAATTTAGAACCAAAACTATTTATCTGAAAAACCATTGACAAAACATTTTTTTAATTTTTAACTTAGTATAACCAACTCCTGGAGAATATTCCAGATTTAGCTCACCAATGATAAAATACATCAATCGTGTGCAAAGTTAAATTGTGACTTCACCGAAGTATGTTAAAGACAATAAAATTAAACAGCCTGCTTGAACATGCTACCCCAAAAATAGAAAAGCCTGGAAACAATCAGTAGCCTGAAGACAGAGAAACAGAATTATCATTTCATGTCAAAGAACCGTAGTCACTGCTGGGAAAATGGCAACAACAGTGGCTTTTAGGCACCAAAAAAATGTAGAAGTGAATCTCTGCAGAGTCATAGAGAGACACAGCATGGAAACAGGCCCTTTAACATTGTCTCTGCGAGTCACATTTGCTTGCATTTGCCACCCTATTTTTGGTCCACAGCCAGTTATAGTGAACCCTTCTAACTCTATACCTGTCCAAATGTATTTTAAAAGTTGTAATTTATTCTGCTTCTGTAGATTCTGCTGGCAGTTCATTCCAGATATGGACTACCCTGTGAGTGGAAAAGATGTCCCTGAGGTCCCTCTTAAATATCTCCCCTCTCAACTTAAGCTTATGCCCTCTACCCTAGGAAAAAACTATGAGCATTCACTTCATCCATACCCCTCATGAGTTTGTACACCTCAATAAGGTCACCCCTCAGCCTCCCTTGCTCCAAAGGAACAAGTCCCAACCTATCCAGTCTTTCCTTATAACTCAAGCTTGCAAGCCCAGGTCACTTACCGGCAAATCTCTTCAGCACCTATTCCAACTTAATGTCATCTTTCCTCTAGCTGGATGAACAGTATTGCACACAGTACTCCAAATGTGGTCTCACCAACAAATTGTGCAGCAGCATCATGATGCACTTTTGTACTTAATACTCTTCCTAATGAAGGCAAGTGTACTAACAGCCAAACACCTTCTTTGACGCAGTGGAATGGAAGTGAGTGGTAGTGGAGGGAAGGAATGGGATGTCACCTTAAAGTATGACAATTTTGTTAGGGCTCGTTTAGGTTTATCCATGTGTTGCAGAGAAAAATAATTAGCCACTCAACCCGTTCTCGGGTTGGATAAATACATACTTATTTGATCTGTCTATCACCTTGAGGTAGAAAGAAGTGGTTTATTACCAGCGCTGTGTACAGTCTTTCTCTGATTGCACAAAATATGGCATTTTAATGCATATTTAGAACTCGGTTACAGCATCTCCACAAACGCACAGATACAGATCTCAACAAATGCACAGCGTCACTGCTTGACCAACTCAAGAGGAGAAGGTGACCAGTCAGCTACGTCTGACATCAACATGCTTACACAATCATCTTGTGTTCACACATTTCTGGTCAGGTAACCTTGGGCCTAAAACATGCTTTTGAGGCCTTGGGTTGCCATGATGATGGTACGAGAGGCAGGTTTGTTACATCCATGTACCACATTCTTCTCTGGGCCCTTCTTGTATCTCTTCTCATATTGCCATAGAAGATCAGGTCAGGCTTATTTGGTGTGTCACAACTAAATGTTTGACTCACTGTGCTTCTATAATATAATATGTAAGTTAACCCTACAGTCTATGATCCACTGTCCATGTCATATATCACATCATATGACACAATTATGTTATCTAAAACCCTGGGACCACGAAGGCCTCACTGAACACTTAGGACACTCAGCGAGCATCTTGGGTAGAACCAAGAAAGACAAGGCAGTGGAGAATCTGTGTAATGAGTGCAGCAGTGGATCCTACTGAACATATTCTGGACCATATCTTCATTCAGAAGGTAGGGAGAATATATATTTTTCCTTATCAGCAATCCAAAGAGCACAATTCTCTGGGTGAAGAAGTTTTTCCTCATCTCAATCCTAAATGTCCTACCCCTTCGTCTTAAACTGTGATCCCTGGTTCAGGGCTCCCCAAACATCGGGAACATTTTTCCTGCATCGAGCCTGTCCAATCCTTTAAGACTTTTATATGTTTCTATAAGATCCACTCTCATGTTTCTAAATTCCAGTGAATACAAGCCCAGTCAACTCATTCTTACATCACATGTCAGTCCTGACATCCCTTGACCCCAACTCAACAGCCCCCAACTTTATATCTGTTGGTTTAATGGATGTACTCATTTCAATTCCTTCAAATAAACTTGTTTCTCAGCACGATTCACCGCAGCCGAAATGGAAACACACCATCCTCTCTGACAGAGCGCTGCATGTGTCCATCAGGAACAATTCATTCTAAAAACGGGACAGAATGCATAAACACAAGTGAGTTGTTTAATTTTTTAAGTGAAATATGGTACAGACTACCTAGAGTCATAATGCCATACAACATGGAAAGAGACCCTTCAGCCCAACTTGCCCATGCCAACCAAGATGCCCAATTTACACGTCCCACCTGCCTGCTTGGCCCATAACCCTTTAAACCTTTACTATTCATGTACCTGTCTAAATGTCTTTTAAATCTTTTTTATAGTACCAGCCTCAACTACCTCATCTGGCATCTAATTCCATATACTCACCACCCTCTGTGTGAAAAAGTTGTCCCTCATGTTCCTAATACATTATCATCTCTCACCTTAAACCTATGACCTCTGATTCTTGATTCCCCAACTCTGGGTAAAAAACTCCATTGTGCATTTACCCAATCTATTCCTCTCATGATCTTATACATCTCTAAACTCACCCCACATCCTTCTACACTCCACGGAATAAATTCCTAGCCAGCCCATATAGCTCAGGCACTTAAGACCTGGCAACATCCTTGTAAATCTTTGTTACACTCTTTTCAGCATAACAACAACACCCATAGCAGGGTGACCAAAATTGAACACAATACTCCAAATGTGGCCTCACCAGCGTCTTGTACAACTGTAACATAATATCCCAACTTCTATACTCAATACCTTCACTGAAGAAGGCAGACATACTGAAGCCCTTCTTGACCACCCTATCTAGGAAAGTGTTGCCACTACTTGATCATTAGTAGAACTTAATTAAATGTGTACTTAAAATTGTTCTCTAATTTACAGGTTGCATAGACAGTTTAGGAAACCCAAGATATGTAAGTGTTCATTTCATTACACCAACACATAACTAAAATACATTTTTTTATAATATTGCACTGAATTTAGGATAATTTACTTTGCATCCAAAAGGCCTGTAAATTGGATGATTGGCTAGGTTACCATGTTATAATTGTTGCTATATCTGCTGTCCTTCACATCTAGGTGCCAGGCTATGAACTTCTGTAATAACCTAACTTACCTTGCCTTGCATAATATAATTTCAAAAAACATGACAATAAATAACTTCTTGAATACATATAGATTGAATTCTACAAATATAGTGAACAAATTTGTTATTTTACCGTGCATCATGTAAAAAACAACATTCTACCATCCAAACAGTATGTGGAAGAAGTGAGGGGAGCCGATCAGAATTTGTGAAATAATGTTAGTGGGAGGGAGTGGCTTGAAATAGTTTCGAGACCTAGGAGGAAAGTGGAGGCAGAATCAAGCAGGGAACTGCTGAAGCTGGAAACTTGAGCACAAAAATAGTGCTGGAGGAACTCAATAGGTCAGGTATCATCTGTGGAGGTACATGGATAGATGGGTACTTTAGGTTGGAACCCTTCTTCATTCTGAAACACCATCTAACTATTTCCCTGCACTAATGCTGCCTAACCTATTGAATTCCTCAGGCGCTTTGTGTATTACGCTGGATTAGGGATGATGGGGGGGGGGGGAAGGATCAAGTGCTGGGGGCAGAAGGACTGCTGGGAAGGAGGCCTGGAAGATAAGAAGAGTTGCAGGGAGAGAAATTACGACCTTCGGTGTGAACGGTGGAAACGAAAGAGGATTGCTACAAAAAGACAGAGCAAGATGTCAGAATGAGCATGGAAGCTTCAATGGTGCAGAAGTTTGAGGAGAAAGAGAAAGAATTGAGACGTAGAGGGTGATTTCAGATCTAAGGTGGGGTGGGGAAATGACTCAGCGAAAGGATTAAGCGCGGTCAAGCAACGGGAGCATCAATGGGAAATTTGAAACATGGGGTCTTGGGAGAGGTGATGGTAAAATAAAAGATTAGCATCTGGTTATGGGGGCTTAGCACAAGAGTTCTGAGAAAGCATCAAAACCTGAGGAATTGTAGATTCTAAATGGGTTCAAATAAGCTATTCTCAGAAAACCTCCCATTTTTGGAAGGGTATATTTAGGCAATAATTACAGACCTATATTTAATCCAATTGTTAGTGTAAAAGTTAGTTGAAAAGCTTTGCATTTGAGTTCCAGAAATGGTTCAGATCCTTTTCTTCAGGGTGTTATACTGGTCAAATACATAAAACAGCTATTCATCATCAAGAGTTTTTATTGAGATCAGAGAGGAAAGTTAGCATCTTTATTCTATGACATGTTGCCAAGGGGTTTTTCTGATGATGCACCCAGAAATCCTGGAGAACCTAAATATGGTGAATACATCAATCTAGCAGTGAAGGAACGTATTGATTTTCCATTATTCACTACATCCAGGATATTTCTCAGTGCAGCCCAGTGAATATGTTTCTGTGGCATTAACTTAACTGTATTTTGTTTGGGGAAACAGCCCAATGACAAAGTTATATGACATCATTTTCTGCACATTTCATTCCTAGGATGGGGAAATATGGAGTGATCCCACTGATCAATGCATCTTGAAGAACTGCAATAAATCTCAAGTTGGTATCACATTTTTATTACACATGTCACACGTGTCATACGATAATAATGGAAGGCATAGATAGAGTTAATCTGTGGAACTCATTGCCACATGGGATTCTGGAGGACAAGTCAGTGGATATTTTTAAGGCAGAGATAGACAAATTGATTAGAACGGGTATCAACGATTATGGGGAAAAGGCAGAAAAATGGGATTAGGAGGCACAGATCAGGCATGATTGAATGACAGAGTAGACTCGAAGGGCTGAGTGGCCTAATTCTACTCCTATAACTTGTGAACTTGTGTGAAGACTGTCAACAACTGCACATCAAGAGTTGATAAATCTATTTAAAATAAAATTATCTGGAATATCATTACTTGATGAATAAATGAGGCAGCCCAGTGGCACATTGGTAGAGTTGCTGCCTTATGGGCCTGTCCCATTCAGGTGATTTTTAGGGGACTGCCGGCAACTGTCATAGTCGTAGCAGTTCGCCGAAAAAACGCCGAATGGACTAATGGGCCTGTCCCACTTAGGCGATTTTTTTAGGCGAGTGCCGGCGAATACAACAATGGAATTCATCAAATTCAGCACCAGCGACAACCTACGTTAACCTGGTGACAACCTACGACACCACCTACGTCAAGCTACATTCATTGGCGTCAAACCCACGGTCACCACTGTTGTAAAAAAATGTTGAAAATCCAGCGGTCAACCAGAAAGACACTACGACTCTTTGGGCGACTGGGGAGACTACTCACAGCCATACAGGCGACATCCTGGTGGCTACCGGCAACCTTGTGGCGATAGCCTAGTCGCCTGTAGTCACCTTAAAAATTGCCTAAGTGGGACAGGCCCATTACAGTCGTGGTCCCGAGTTCGATTCTAACTATGGGTGCTATCCGTATGGGGATTACGTGTTCTCCCTGTGACCGCGTGGGATTTCTCAGAGTGCTTTGGTTTCCTCCCACATTCCGAAGACGTGCATGTTTGCAGTTATTTGATTTCTGTAAATTGCCCTTTGTGTGTAGGATGTGAAACTGGGATAACGGGTGATTGTTGGTCAGCGCAGGCTTGGAGGGCTAAAGGGACTATTTCCACGATGTAGCTCTAAATTAAACTAAACTAAACTAATAATAATTTCAAACATATAAATTGCAAAAGTAATTGAAATTACCTTGAAATTAAATAATTTATCAGTACTAACCCCACTATTGAACAACCCCGCATTCAAACCTTCTCTCATCGACAACACATATCAACAATGGGATAGACTGGGGATTAGGAAAGTAGGGGATATGTATGAAGTGGGCAAACTGTTATAATTTCAACAATTAAAATTTAAATTTAAATTGAAGGATAATCAATATTTTAAATATATACAGGTATGTGACTTTATGAAGAAATATACACATAGATTCCAAACTATATTTTTAGACCCTTTAGAAGAAGCAATGAATATTAAGGCTGATTCACAAAAAATAATATCATACTTTTATAATAATATATTAAATAAAGAATCACCCTCAACAGAAGCACTAAGGGAAGATTGGGAACATGAGCTAATGATTAAGATCTCAAAGGATAGATGGGAAAAATATTTGATAAATACACATAACTGTTCTATTAATGCAAGACATAATTTAATTCAATTCAAATTATTACATAGGCTATATTATTCAAAAACGAGGTTGAATAAAATTTTATCCAAACGTCTCTCCCAGATGCGATAAATCTTTGTTTCAAAACGCTAATATAACACATTCATTTGTAGGATGTACAAAGTTGAATAAATTTTGGAGTGATATATTTGATATATTTACAAAGCTTTTCAAGTCAAGAATAGAACCCAAAACGTAATTAGTTATATTTGGAATAATAGGAGAAGATACCAATTTAAATAAAGACCAAAATGTTTTTTTTAATTATGGGTTAATAATTGGAAAAAATTGATACTTAAATTTTGTGAAAAATACAACCACACCAACTGTTAAAATGTGGATCAGGAATATGATGGACATAGCACGCCTTGAAGAAATGAGACTCCGACTAATAGATAAATATGACCAATTCTTAAGGAGTTGGTCTCCTTTCATCGACTTTTTGGAATCATGTGATGCAGCGGTACCGTAAAGATTGCTGATTTCAGTTCATGACGCGGATAGATCTACATCTCCGAATACAGATTTGAAAAATTCTCTTTTAAGGGGCATTCTCTTCTATTTCTACTTTCCACTTTTTCTTTTTTCTTTTTTATATACACACTTCACGTTTTTCTACTCTCTACCATCTATTTTTCCACTTTTTCCTCTTTCTATTGTTTTCTTTTTCTTGTCTTGCTTACTTCCTTTTCATAACATAAAACCAGAGGTTGTACATAGAATGTATTATGGTATGACATAGTTGGCACCTAAAATTAGGTTCCACTGTACTGTTTTGTACTGTATTAACTTCTAATAAAATAAAAAAAAAATAAAAAAAATAAAAAAAACAACAACAAAAAAATTGCAAAAGTAACTTAAGAATTATGGTGGCACAATTGTTCATTTACCGACGATAAATGAGATCAAGACACAAGGAACTGCAGTGGCTGGTTTACAAAAAAAGACACAAAGTACTGGAATAACTCAACAGGTCAGGGAACATTTCCAGAAGACATAGCTAGATAAGGTTTTGGGTCAGGACTTTTCTTCAGAGTAGCAAGGGAACAAGCAGAGTAGCAAGCAGAGAAAAGAGGTGGGGGCGGGACAAGGTCTGGCAAGCGTGGGGTGAATACAGGTTATGCATTGTGATTGAACTGTTGTGAGTAGCGGTAGATGGAATGTAGCCCTGGAATCATCCCTGGTTTAATGAGTGTAGAAAAGTATGCTGGAAGCAACCAAACATATCTGAAGATGATGAAGGTTCATCCTAGTGTAATCGTAATACAGGACTACATGCAGGTTGAACAGCAAAATAAGCACACAATGGGTCCAGATATCTGAGGCTTACACGGTTACACAGTTAGACTGAGACAAGATGATGTACGGAGTTGCAATGGCAAAGTCACATGGTTTTGGTGGTGGGAGTTATGGATGGGGTGAAGTTGTGGACCATGTGACCACTTATAGTTTAAGGCCAAGTGTGATGATCTATAAAATTGTATTTTAGCTGAAAATTACATAACTGCACATAATTGATGGGTGTTCTTGCTATTCGGTGTGATTTTAGTGCTAATACTATTCCAATGGAATTTAAATCATCAACTAACCATAACATTTTTGTGTGTTTAGATCATAACTTTTCGGAATAAGGATCACTGCTGTTCGTGTTCCTTGAAAACAGGTATGCATGTGACTTCTTTATTCCCATTCATATTGACTAAAAGTGCAGGACAGGTCTCACTTGTTTCAGCTGGTCTAAGAGCAGAGGAGTGCTGCTAAGCATGAAGAAAATAATCGCCACTGAAAGTGCAATGTCAGTTGTCTCCAGGATGAGTCTTTCTACATTTAGTTGCATTTGTCTTCATTTCTTCCTTTCGTGTTCGTTTTCTAGGTTTGCACAAAATCTGTGAGTCTTCAATTTACAACAAAAGTCTTTAATGCTTTACCTAATGCTGGCAGCAAGGCAACTCAAAATGGCTGTAACCACACACACTACAGACAGGATAAACTATATACAAAACATCTCCCTTTGTCCTGTGCAGCGCCACCTGCTGCATGGGAGGAGCAACGGGTCCTCCCACCCCACACAGTCCACCAAACATCACACTTCCACTGTTATTTTTCATACGTTCTGCAGATTTCAACATCTGGCTTTTGGAACTAACCAAAATTTGCAAATTAAGGCCAAGGAATTCATTTTTGAATTAATGGTAGAATGTTCCTTAATTTCACTTCAGCAAACAACTTTATCTCAATCACAGATCATTTGACATAAGTAGGGTGGGCACAACATACAAGCTGATAACAAAGTTTCAATTGAACCAGCTTGCAACTGAAGGGCCTGTCCCACTTAGGCGACGTTTTAGGCGAGATCAGGAAACTCTGCGCTCTCCTCATGATCGCCACATGGTCGCCACATGTTCGCTGGTGGCCTCTGGTGAGTCTCCTTCGAGAGGAGTTCGCCTCAGTATGGTCTCAGCAAATTTTTCAATATGTTGAAACATTTTCTGCGACCAAAAATTGGTCGCCATGGAGAAAATCGATACTTATGTAGTCGTGGGTGTAGTGATAGTGGGGTCACCATGTCGTTGTAGGTAGTCGAGGTAGCTGGAGGTGGTTTTAGTTAATCTCCTTTGCTGGCCGGGCATTTTCATTGGCTCATTGGGGAAGAAAATAAGTAATCACGAGTTTTCAGAACCAAGGAAACCCGACCAGTAATGTTAAATGCCCGCTAAACTTCACAGCTGTGTATCTCTGGCTTATTAAAAGTTGTCTGGCATCTTAAAAATGTCTCCACTCCTTCTCCCCCCCCACACTTCTTCCCCTTCTCCCCCCTTCTCCCCCCTCTCCCCAGTTTTAACCATCTTAAAGGACTTACCGTACACTGTACTACCCGCCCTTAACCTTCCTGTTCATCGCGGTGTGTGGCTGTATCACCTTGGCTTTGCAACATGTGAATTTCAGACAGCGTTCCCCTGCTTTCCCTGGCCCTCGCCTTTGTGATGTGTGTGTGGGTGTGTGTTCCGTTCTGACGGTCGGCGTTCCAGTTTGCGGTTTTTCAGGCGAGTGCCGCAAGCTTGAAGGTCGTAGGCAGTCCGCTGAAAAGTCGCCTAAGTGTCACGAAAAGTCGACGGGCCCTTAAGATTGAACTACTGGGATATCTCTCTGGTGACAGATGGGAAATACTGAGAACCCCAAATCCTTAAAATCATACTTTATCACGCATTATTTTTTGCTCAGGGAATATAGTCCTTTGGTTGGTTATACAGTAATAATGCCCCTGTCCCACTTAGGAAACCTGAACGGAAACCTCTGGAGACTTTGCGTCCCACCCAAGGTTTCCGTGCGGTTCCTGGAGGTTCCCGGAGGTTTTTGTCAGTCCCCCTAATGGTTGAAAGTGGTTTCAGCTTCTTCTATGTTCCCGTGATTATTTAAAAAAATTAAAAACCGGCTGTGACTAAAAATAGGTTGCCGTTTGAAAAATAAGTCGTTTTAATTTTTAGGAAGGTAAGACCTTCCACTACCTGCAACCTCCGGCAACTAGCATCGCAACCGGCTTCAACTAAAAAAATTACCGATTTTTAAAACGGCCGGTTTGTAATTTTTTGAAATAATCGCCGGAACATAGAGGTAGCGGAAACCACTTTCGACCATTAGGGAGACTGAAATAAACCTCTGGGAACCGCACAGAAACCTTGGATGGGGCGCAAAGTCTCCAGAGGTTTCCGTTCAGGTTTCCTAAGTGGGACAGGGGCATAATTCTTTCCAGATGAGCTTGCCAAGACCAAGGCTAACTAATTCAATTCCCCCCCTCCTCCCCCCCCCCCCCCCCCCCCTCCACCTTCTAAACATCCCCTGCTGGGATGACAAATTATACAAGTTCTTTGCTGCAAACAAAATGTGTTGGTAGACACAAAATGCTGGAGTAACAGTGGGTGAGGCAGCATCTATGGAGAGAAGGAATGGTGACGTTTCGGGTCGAAACTCTTCTGCAGACTTCAACAAAACATGTTGTTTGTGGTGTTCCTAATATCTTCAGGGCCAAGTTGTCTTCATAGATGTTAGTGAGGGTCTAACTTTGTGGGCACCCCATTAACTCCCTCATTTATCCCTTTGGTGCAGTCAGGCGACCAACTCAAAATCCTTCCATGTTCAAAAATAGCTCAGTGGAAATTAATAGTTCTGATAGGAATGCTCTGAGAGTCAGCACGGTGATTGACCTAAAGATCTTCTCCAATGTGTGAGAAATATAAAACAAAAACATAAAATATGAGATGAAAATTAGCCGTAAACCAAATCCCACCACTGGGTGAGCAATCCTCAGCATCTCCCGGGACCACACTAAAATTTTAATGTTAACATGTCCAATGTATTGAATAGGTAAATTGTGTAAAGCATTAACCAAATGTATCCGGTTGGCTCAATTACTATACTCCATAGCATAAACAGTTGTCTCCTTGGTGATTTATTTGGTTTTCATTATTTGGACTTCCAACTCAAAATATCCTCTCCTGACCAATATACTGATTGGTAGCACCACTGGGCTGAATTGGCACTCCAACCTTGGGATCTTTCTATTTAGTAAAGCACGGTTTCAAATGATGCAGTTCACTTGTTTGGGGCATCTGAGGGTGTAAGTAGGAGATAAATTATTCATCTTTTAATTTAATTTTCCTTTCTCCTCACTGTGAAATGACTGCAGCAATTACAAGGCTTCATTTTAGTCATCCAATTCTGCCGTTCATTATCCTCCATCATATTTATCATTCCATAACATTTTATGGAAGATAATATGATATTTTATGTTTTAGTTTAGTTTAATCTAGAGATACAGCATGGATGCAGGCCCTTTGGCCCACAAAATCCATGCTGACCTATGTTATCCCATTTTCCTATACACTCCCTATATACCAGAGACAATTTCACAGAGACCAATTAACATATAAACCTGCACATATTTCAGATTTGGGAGGAAACCGGAGCTCCCGATAGAAACCCACAGTCACAGGGAGAATGTGCAAACTCTACACAGACAGCACCTGAGGTCAGGATCAATCTGGGTCCCTGGTGTTGTGAGGCAGCAGCTCTACTAGCTGCACAATTGTTCCACTCTCAAACAGTTAGAGTCATAGAGTGATACAGTGTGGAAACAGGCCCTTCGGCCCAACTCGCCCACACCGGCCAACAATGTCCCAGCTACCCTAGTCCCACTTGCCTGTGCTTGGTCCATAACCCTCCAAACCTGTCCTTTCCATGTACCTGTCCAACTGTTTCTTAAACGATGGGATAGTCCCAGCCTCAACTACCTCCTCTGGCAGCGTGTTCCATACACCCACTGTGTGAAAAAGTTACTCCTCGGATTCCTATTAAATGTTTTCCCCTTCACCTTGAACCTATGTCCTGTGGTCCTCGATTTCCCTACTCTGGGTAAAATACTCTAACCATCTACCTGATCTATTCCTCTCATGATTTTATTATCCCTCTCTAAATCTCCCCTCGTCCTCCTATGCTCCATGGAATAGAGACCCAGCCTACTCAAACTCTCCCTATAACTCACAGCCTCTAGTCCTGGCAATATCCTCGTAAATCTTTCCTAAACCATTTCAAGCTTGACAAAATCTTTCCTATAACATTGTGCACAGAACTGAACACAAAATTCTAAATACGGTCTCACCAACATCTTATATAACTGCAACATGACCTCCCAACTTCTCTACCCAATACTCTGTCTCTTTCCATGGTAATCACCCATGGCCATAATTAACTAATTAATTTGCTTCCACTCCCTCCCCCCATCTTCTCGTTAAGGGGGATGATACTTATGAGAACTATAGAAATCGTGATTAGTCTATAGCAAGTAGAAATCATTTGTTTGTGCTATCCTATGAATTTTAACACGTTGTTTTCAATTATCTTTTTGTAGATGGTTGTCAGATAGTGTCTTATTCCAAAACTGCCACACTTGCAAATTCAAGTTGTTCAGCAGAAATTCATATGACAAAGTGTCAAGGAAGCTGCCCTGGAAATGTTGAGTAAGTATTTTGTTTGAATTTTTGAAGAACAAGGCTAGAGATTGTTGAGAGGAAATGCATGGGAAGATGTAATGGAGAGGCACAAAAGATGGCACAGCACAACATTTTTCAGCATGGAAGAACTGGAAGAATAGAAAAAGGGACCATTCATATTTCCCCCAAATTGCCCTTCTGACAATGTAATAGTCTGAGTAGAGGGCATAATGCAACATGAAACTAGATTGTTTTCTCTGGAGTAGTGAAAGCTGGCTGGGGATGGGGGTACCTGATAAAGGATTATAAACTCTCTGCCAGGACAGTGGGCCATGCTAAAAGTCTAACATATTGTAAAGAAAATTTGGACTTGACGGGTACAGGATGTCACCTTAAACACGATGATTCTTGTGCCCAAATCAGTGCCTAATGAATAATAGGATTGTCACTGAACTGTATACAAAATAAGAATTTCATTGCACTGAAGTACATGTGACATTAAAGTATCATCACTTTATTGTAGAGGCATTCAGATAGGCACTTGAACAGGCAGGAATAGAGGATATAGATCAAGTGTAGGCAGATGGGATTAGTTTAAATTAGCACCATGGTCAGCACAGATATTGTGGGCTGAAGGGCCTGTTCCTGTGATAAACCATATATGTTCTATGTTCAAAACAAAATACTGCAAGTGATTTTACACAGCAATAACTAAAGTTATGTAAACTCATGTTAAACCTAAATCAGATTTCTGATATGCAGGTTGTGAGATGAAAGGAAGTGTTGTTGATATCTTTAATTTGAAATGATACTGCTTAACACTCTCTTATTTTCCAGATTTGACACTGTTACTAACAGCATGGTAAAAGAGTGTACCTGCTGCCAACCTACTGAGACGGAAAATAGAACAGTGAATTTCAATTGTGGAAACGGTGATAGTGTGCCTTACAGCTATACGTACATAACATCCTGTGAATGCAATAGTAACAACTGTTACAATAAAGCACTGGCTTAATCAAGCACAATTCCTATTATCTGCTGATCCTGAAATATAAAATTATAACCAATTTTCAGATATCTTTTAATGATTTTCTTTATGTAGCATTCAGCTGGCTAGTCTCTTTAAAAATAAGGTATTTTCATCTGATTTTTATAAATTGTGGGATCATTTGAGTTATTAAAATTAATAAATGCACTAAAAGACATATCCTGTGAATTGTATTATTTTTCAATTCATTTAGGCTTTCAGTTTATTGAGGCTCAGTCCTCTAAAACAGCTGTGGCTGTAAATATCCTCCAGGTCAGAGACATTTTTGGAAAGAGAAAGTGTCCTGAAACAGCAGTTAGTTTCAATTGTTTTTCCACAGATAATATCGTTTTTTTTTAAATGTCATATTCCCAAGTCATAGCAGGTTAGAAGGATTTGGTTTATTGGCTGCACACAACTTTTCAAGACAAACTCTTCATGACTCAACACTGGATACCGATTGCTATCTGTGCTTTTTAGCAGTGGATCCGATACAATCTCCAAGTGAAGTATATAGGTTTACGTCATGTGTACCAAGGTACAGTGAAAAGCTTTATAATCAGATCAGATAATACTATACATAAATACAATCAACAGAAGTACAATAGATATAGCAAAGGGGAAGATAGGGAGTGCAGAATGTAATTCTCAGCATTGTAGCACATCAGTTCCACACAGTTTTATGTCCACAGTGGGGTAGAGGTGATCTTGTTTTATGGTACGAAGCGTATGGTACAAAAAAAGGTGCCATTCTATGGTAACATTTTGCCAGCAGCACAAAAGCAAAGGGTGAAATACAAATATTCTGAATTTATTTGGATCCAAGGAACAGCACAAGTCAGTACTGTAACTGACAATCTGCACCTGACAAACAAGTTTCACTTCTAACAATTCCCATTTCCAACAATTAACTGCACAGATTCAAGTTGTTTATGCAACAATCCAATAAATGCTCAGTTGGTGGAACTCAGTAAGGTGAAGCAGCATCAGTGGAGGGAGAGACTGTTGACATTTAAGGTCATGATCCTCGATCAGAACTAAAATATATGAAAGGATGGAACTCACAGTAAACATCCAGAAAATCAATATCTTTCATCTGCCCCTAAAACATTACTCTGCATCCAGACATCAAGAAGCCGTGGTCAATATTGCCCATGTCTCAGGAGCCACCTCTTCACGTGCAGATATCCAATATGTTAGCAAGGCCAGTGAACAGAATTCAATGAACAAAATTCCCAATCCAGCACAAAGCAGTGGTGATTCCTGCCTACTTATTGGTGTAACTACTGGTAGGAATCTTTAAAGCATTGGAGAAGATCACCAACACTACCACTGCAAGATTCTCCAATCCTCCATGGCAGGCAAGCTAAATTCAGTGTCCTATCCTAAATTGAAAAGGTGGAGAAGCTATTCAGGAGACAGAAAAGGCAGAAATCTCCAGGACTGGACAATGTTTCCCCCTCTACCCTCAAGCTCTGTGCTGAACAACTGGCACCAGTTTTCAACCAGTCCCTGCAAAGCTGTACTGTCCCTGCCTGCTTCAAAGTCTCCACTGTTGTTCCTGTACCCCAAAAGCCAAGGATTACTGGTCTTAATGATTACAGGCCTGTCGCACTGATCCCTGTAGACACGAAGACCCTTGAAAGGCTTGTGCTGGCCCACATGAAAAATATCATAAACCCCTGCTGGACCTCCTGCAGTTTGCATAATGGGCCAATAGATCAGTGGATGACACAGCCTGCAATTCATCCTCCAGCACTTAGACCGCCAGGATCCTATGCAAGGATTTTGTCGTGGATTTTAGCTCTGCATTCAACACCATTGTGACAGAGCTATTACACTCCAAACTCACCCAATTGACTGTGCCTGCACCCCTCTGTCAGTGGATCACCAACTTCCTGACAGACAGGAAGCAGCATGTGAGGCTGGGAGAGCACATCTCGGACCCACAGACCCTCAGCATAGGAGCACTGCAAGGCTGCGTACTCTCTCCTCTCCTTTACTCACTCTACATCAACGAATGTACCTCCACAGACTCCTCTGTCAAGCTACTCAAGTTTGCGGACGACACAACCCGGATTGGACTGATCCAGGATGGGGTGGAATCTGCCTACAGACAGGAAGTGACACAGCTGGCGTCCTGGTGCCATCGCAACAACCTGGAGCTCAATGCTCTTAAGACAGTGGAATTGATTGTAGACTTTAGGAGAGCTCCCCCTTCCCTCCCCCCACTCACCATCAACAACAGCACAGTCACATCTGTGGAATCATTTAAGTTCCTCGGAACTATCATCTCCAGGGACCTTAAATGGGAGGCCACCATCGACTCCACGGTCAAAAAGGCTCAACAAGAGGATGTACTTCCGGCAGCTGAGAAAACCCAATCTGCCACAGTTGATAATGGTCCAGTTTTATACTGTCATCATAGAGTCTGTCCTCACCTTCTACATCATGGTCTGGTTTGGCTCAGTCACCAAGCATGACATCCGGAATATGCAGCGCATTGTTTGATCAGCCGAGAAGGTTGTTGGTTGCAACCTTCCCTCATTCGACGAACTGTACACTGCAAGGGCCAGGAAGCGAGCAGGTATGATCTTCTCTGACCCTTTCAAGGACTCCCCTCTGGAAGGCAACTCCGGACTGTCAAAGCTGCCACAGCCAGACATTAAAACAGCTTTTTTCCACAAGCTGAACCAAAGTTCAACAACCAAAAGGCTGTAGCCTCCTTTTGCTCTGTTTTTTTATTTAATTCTTCACATGTTTAAATTATAATGTTTTATTCTTAATTGTTTACTGTATGTTGTTTCTTGTGAGCAGAGCACCAAGGCAAATTCCTTGTATGTATACATACTTGGCTAATAACATTTATTCAATTCAATCCCAGCCCTGGCAATAAGGCTCTGATCATGCTCAACCATCTTCATCGACCTGAAACATCATCTATTCCTTCTCTCCAGAGATGCTACCTATCCCACTGAGTTACTCCAGCATTTTGTGTCAACCAAAGGATTTCAATGTAGCACGCAGTTTTACTACATCCATGATAATGGACAGGAGCGACATTGAACAAATAAACTATTTATCTATTGCAGATATTCAGTCTGGAATTATGTGCAGATAGTCTAACTACAATAGTCTGTCTGGAATTATGACCTCGGAGAGGAAGCCAACTTTCACAAAGAACTTTTGACCTCAGTGATGATGTTGACACAAAATGGAAAAAACAATATTTAATTACAGAAGTAAACAGGGGGAAATTGTAGTGTTATCTGCTCTTTACTGACAATCAGTAGGTGATCCTTAATGTTGATGTGAGGTTTGATGCTTAAATCTATATAAATTCACTAGCCTGTCTAGGCATTATCGATACTGATTGAACCAGCCAAATATCAATAATGTGGTATTTCTGCAATTCAGTTGATAAAGCTAATAGCCAGAGATATAATGTGGAAGCACAGCTCTTTTAAGGGCCTGTACCACTTGGCGATTTTTTCGGCAGGTCACCGCAAATTACGCGGCATGATGATACAAGATACAAGATACAAGATACATTTAATTGTCATTTGGACCCCTTGAGGTCCAAATGAAATGCCGTTTCTGCAGCCATACATTACAAACAAATAGACCCAAGACACAACATAATTTACATAAACATCCATCACATTGCTGTGATGGAAGGCCAAATAAACTTATCTCTCCACTGCACTCCCCCCCCCCCCCCCCCCCCCCCGATGTCAGAGTCAAAGTCAAAGCCCCCGGCTGGTGATGGCGATTGTCCCGCGGCCATTAAAGCCACGCCGGGTGGTGCGAGGTCGCACACCGGGTCTTGGTGTTAGAGCCCCCGGCGTGCGCTCGCAGAGTCCCGCGGCCATTCCAAGCCGCGCGGGGCGGTGATGTTAGGCCCCGCTCCAGGAGCTCTTCAACCCCGCAACTCGGGCGGGGGAAGTCGCCGTTGCGAGAGCCCTGAAAAGCGGTCTCCCTCCAGGGACCCGCGGGCTCCCGGTGCCGCCGTCCACAGACCTGCAGTTGAAGCCTCCGACTCTCCGGTCGGGCCGCAGCAGCAGCAGCAGCAGCGCTTCCCCACCGCTCCACCCGCTCCGGACTCGGCCAGCCCCACGACGGCGACGGTGAGTCGTCGGCACCAGAGTCCCCGGTCTCTTCCTGTTGGAGGCCGCTCCTCACTGCAGCCCCAACGATAACGGAAACCCGACGAGAAAAAATGACGTACGACGCGCGGTATTTTTCAAGTGTCGCAACATTTTTTTTGTCGCCACTGGATTTTGAAATGTTCAAAACCTTTTTGTGACACTGATATGATGCCGGCAGTCGCCAAAAAAAATTGCCAAGTGGGACAGGCCCTTTGGTTCACCGAATCCATCACCACTCGTTTACACTCATCCTATATTCATCACGCATAGTTATGATCTCTTCTCAGGCTCTACTACTCACTTAGGCACAATCTACACTGGGCAATTAACTTACCAAACCGCATGTCTTCGTGTCATGGGAAGAAACCAGACCATCTGGAGGAAACCCATGCAGTCATGGGAGAACCTGCAAACTCCACAGAGACGGTACCCAAGGTCATGAGTGAATCCAGATCTCTGGTGCTGTGAGGAAGTGGTTCCACTAGTTTGGTTTAGTTTAGTTCAGTTCAGTTTAATTTAGTTTAGTACAGTTTAATTAGTTTAGTTTACTTTAAAGATACAGCGTGGAAACAGGCCCACTGAGAACACTTCAACTAGCGATCATCCATACACACTTACATACTAGGGACAATTTACAGAAACCAATTAACCTACAAACCTGCACGTCTTTGGAACGTGGGAGGAAACCAGAGCACCTCACCTCAGAGCATCTACCTTATTTGGCACCCTCGGACTATCTTTAATTGGACTTTACTGGACTTTATCTTGCATTGAACTTTATTTGCCTTAACCTATATCTGTACACTGTGGGTGACTCGACTGTGATCATGTACAGGCTTTTTGCTGTGATAACATGCGACAAAAATATTTTTCATTGTACCTTGGTATACGTAACAATAATAAACTAAACAAAGCTAAACTAAACAAGTCAATAGCTTTGTGAAAATGGCAAAACAAGAAGTTAGAGTGGTAAAGAGGACATATTGTATGCTTGCCCAAGATCACTCTGTACTTGCCAACAGTGTCCCTTCCTTCTTTGTTGTTTCAATACTATGTGTTAAATGTATGTTTTTAGTTTGTTTTATGTGGGGGGTGGTTGGGGAGGGGTTTGGGGGAAACTTGTTTTTAATCTCTTACCTCGACGGAGATGCGATTTTTTTCCGTTTCGTATCTCCATCCGCACTGCGGCCTAACATCGAGGAGTTGGCGGAGATCGATTTGGGAGCACCAACCACGGGAGCCTGCAGATGTATCATCGCGGAGCTCACGATCCCTTTGTCAGGGATTGACCTTTGAGCTCCAACTGCCGTAGCCTGCAGACTTTAACATTGTAGAGCTTGCGTTCTCTGGTAAGAGATCGACTTTGGGAGCTCCAAGCCGCAGGAGCTTTGACTGCCACGACCGCGGGTGAATAAAGAGGAAGAAGTTTGGACTTTATTGCCTTCCATCGCAGTGAGGAATGTGGGAAATCCATTGTAGTGGGTGTTTTTGTTAACTTTTATGTACTTGTGTGTCTTGTTGCTTTTTTTAGTATGGCTGTATGGTAATTCGCATATTACCGTACCTTACTTGGTACACGTGACAATAAAAGACAATAAAAGACCTTTGAAACCTTAAGAGTCCTGCCATTAACTCTATTCTTTCCCCTTACATTTAACATTCTTGTAATGGCCTGGCCATATCGTTACTGATAATGCCTATATAGGTCAATTAATCAAATTTATTTAAGCAACAACCATATAATTTTATGATGTTGTTTACATTAAGGATTACCTAAAACCACGATTACATAGTGCTTACTTCTCTAAACGCTATTTAAATATTGGTTTGTATTTCTCGTGTCAATATCTTCACTGAGGTTAAACTTTGTTTTTAGAGTTGGCTTGCACTCTGAGGTCACAATTCCAGACTATTGCTGATGGGTAAACAGATTGTTTGCTGAGCCACAGTACTCCCCATCCACTATCTTGGTTTCAATAAAAGTGCGTGCAACATGGTCATTCTGAGCTGTACCTGCTGAGTTACTCCAGCATTTTGTTTCTATACTTTATGCACTTTACTTTTTTTTAAATACTGATTTAATAAAAAAATAACCATGTTGATAGTTAGTGCAAAGACCATTGATAAAAGATGTTCAAAAGTGTATCTCAAAGGAAGGACAGGCAGGGTTGAGGTAACGGTTATGGTGAAACTGTTGGGGTGCAGTGTGTTTATTTCAAGAGAAGGAGTACCATGGGTAAAGCAAATTAATTTAGAGCTTGGATCAATGCTTAGAACGACAATGTTGTAGAAATTACAAAGAATTACTTGCAAGGGGACTAGCAGCACAACGTTACAAACATCAACATTTGTATATTTCAGATGTAATCGAGAGGGGAGTAAAGAGGTGGAGGAGTCGCTTTACTAATCAGGAGACTATCACAGTAGCTCAGAGAGTCCTACTGGATGGTTCGTCCATTGAGACGATGTGGGAAGAGATCACAACTAAGAATGTGATTGTACTATAGGTCTACCAAAACAGCAGGAGACAGAGAAATAGAGGTGGAGACAGAAATGGAAAGGTGCAAAAGGAACAGAATTGTTGTAGTGGGCGACTAACTTTCCCAAAATTGACTGGGACTTACTCGGTGCAAAAGACTTAAACTAGGCAGAATTTATTAAAAGTATCCATGGGAGATTCCCGAAACAGTATTGGACAATCCAACTCCAGGAGGGACCATACTGGACCTTGTACTGAGATATGAGCCTGGTCTGGTGACTTGTGTTTTAGTAGAAGAGTATTTTGAGAACAATGATCACAACTTCATAGTTTTTAGATCGTTATGAACAAAGATAATGCTGGACCTGGGGAAATGATACTAAATTGGGGCAAAAGAGATTTTAACATTATTATTCAGAAGCTAGGAAGAGTACATTGAGAGCAGTTGTTATTGGGTAAGTAAGCATCTGACACATGGGAGTCAAGTTCATCAGAGTGCCAGAAAGGTATGTTCCAGCAGCGATGGCAGGGCAATGCACCCTTGGATGATCAAAGAGGTTATAAATTTGGTAAAAAAGAAAAATGAAGCATATGTAATGTTTAGATAGATTAAATCAAACTGGGCCTTTGTGGAATATAGAGCAACCAGGAAAGAACTGAAGCAGACCATTAGAAGAGCCATGAAATGTCATTGGGAGTTCAAAATCTCTTGGAATTTTAAATGTACATTAAAAATGTAGGGTAACTAGGGAGAATGTAGGACCGCTCAAGGATAAAGGAGGGAACTTATGCTTGGAGTCAGACAAGGCAAGGTAGTAAACAAGTATTTTGCATCTGCATTCACCAAGAAGGACATGGAGGTAAGTGTTGGTTTATTTATATGCTAGGACAGTTTGAAAATCAAATTCCAGGATCTGATGGAATCTATCCCAGATTATTAAGCGAGGCAAGAGAAGAAATTACATAGAGCTTGACGAAAACCTATGTATCTTCTCAAGCTACAGGCACGGTTGCGGAGGACTGGGGAGTAGTTTGGTTAAGTAGGGAAGTAGAGGTAATCCAGGAAATTATAGGATGGTGAGCCTCACATCAGTGGCCGGGAAGATATTGGAGAGATTTTTTGGGGGTTACGATTGGCATTTGGAAGAGAATGGGCTAATTATGGGTCTACCCCAACCAGAAGCCCTGGATGACTCGGGAGGTCCAGCGGCTGTTGAAAGAGAGGAACACCGCTTTTAGGTCTGGCGATAGGGCTTTATACAGCACGGCCCGAGCTAACCTGAAGAGAGGCATCAGAGAGGCCAAATCGAATTACAGGAGGAAAATAGAGGACCACCTGGACAGTAATAACAGCAGGCAGGTGTGGCAGGGGATCCAGTGTCTCACCAACTATAAGACCAACCTTGGAGCTGTTGAAGGTGACGCCTCGCTGGCAGAGGAGCTGAACCACTTCTTTGCTCGCTTTGAAGTGGAGCCACCCGAGACAGCCACATCACAGCACATGGTCCACAGCAGCCTAACCCTCAAGATAGAGGAGCATGAGGTGAGGCGCACGCTGCGGGCCATCAATCCAAGGAAGGCTACTGGTCCTGACGGCGTATCTGGACGCGTGTTGAAGGACTGCGCAGACCAGCTGGCTGGAGTCTGGACGAGGATTTTTAACCAGTCTCTGGCCCAGTCCACTGTCCCACCCTGTCTGAAGTCCTCCACCATAGTCCCCTTGCCCAAAAAAAACAACATCTCCAGCCTCAACGACTACCGGCCAGTCGCACTCACACCAGTGGTGATGAAGTGTTTTGAAAAACTGGTCCGGGGTCACATCACATCACTTCTGCCCCGAAGCTTTGACCCCCACCAGTTTGCGTACAGAGCGAATAGATCCACAGAGGACGCTGTAGCCACAGCTCTCCATGCTGCACTGTCTCACCTGGAGCAGCGGGGGAGCTACGTGCGGATGCTCTTTGTGGACTACAGCTCTGCTTTTAATACTATCCTTCCCCACAAACTGGTGGATAAACTGGGGGACTTGGGACTTCCACACTCCACCTGTACGTGGATAAATAGCTTCCTGTCGGGTCGAAGCCAGAGAGTCAGAGTGGGCCATCACACATCCACGGCCCTCAGCCTCAGTACCGGCTCTCCACAGGGCTGCGTACTGAGCCCCCTGCTCTACACCATCTACACGCATGACTGCACCCCCGCCCACCACAGCAACACCATTGTCAAATTTGCGGATGACACTACAGTGGTGGGACTCATCTCCGCGGGGGACGAGTACGCCTACCGGGATGAGGTGGAGCAGCTGACAGTGTGGTGCAAAGGAAATAACCTGCTCCTCAACACCTCAAAGACGAAGGAGGTAATAATAGACTTCAGGAAAAACAAAACGGACATGGTACCACTGACCATCAGAGGGGACTGTGTAGAGAGGGTGGCGGATTTCCGCTTCCTGGGAATCCACATTGAGGAGGACCTGACGTGGAGCGTGAACACCACTGCGCTGCTGAAAAAGGTCCAGCAGAGACTGCACTTCCTGAGGGTGCTCAGGAAGAACAACATCACTCAGAGGCTGCTGCTGTCCTTCTATCGGTGCTCCATTGAGAGCATACTAACATACTGTGTATGCGTGTGGTACACCAGCTGCACAGCGGCTCAGAGGAAAGCGCTCCAGAGGGCCATTGACAACGCCCAGAGGATTGTCGGCTGCCCTCTCCTTACCTTGGAGGACCTACACAGTTCCCGCTGCACCAAAAAAACCCAGAATATAATAAAGGACATCTCCCACCCCGGACACTCCCTGTTTGAACTGTTGCCGTCAGGCAGACGGTACAGATCCACAAGGACAAGGACAAATAGACTAAAAAACAGTTTTTACCCCACTGCTATAAAAGCACTAAATGTGGCCGCCAAGGAACGCAGGGGCGATACAGACTAAGGGACTGTGGTAACGGTGAAATCGACAGAAGGATGGAGGGTTGGGTGTGTATGCGTGCTTTGTCTGTGATTTTTATTTATTTGCTTATCTTTATTATTTTACCGTGGATGTTTCGTTAGCTTTAGAAATGTTTGAATGCTGCACTGACTGGCTGACATTTTAAATTTCGTTGTACATGGCCCATGTTACAATGACAATAAAGAAACTATTCTATTCTATTCTATTCTAATTAGGGACAGTCGGCATTGCTTTAATCCTAACAGGAAAGATGAGCCTGGAATTAGAGATTATTGGCTACAGGGAGAGGAGTGCCCTAGGCTGCATGAAAACCTGATAGTAGTATATAAAAATATGAGAAGCATAGATAAACAGTTTAGAACCATTTTCCCAGAGTGGTAACAGCAAAGACTAGAAGAAATAGTTTTAAGGTGAGAAGGGCAAAATATAAAGGAAATGCGCAGGGCAAGTTTTTTTACACAGTTGTGGATTGATGGAACACATTGCAAGGGTGGTGGTGGAGGCAGATATGATAGTGGCATTTGATGAGGCTTTTAGGTATGCATATGCAATTAATGGAGGGATATGAATCACATGCAAGCAAAGATTAGTTTAACCTTGCATCGTGTTCTGCATGGACATTGTGGGCCGAAGGGCCTGTTCCTCTGATGTAGTGTTCTATGTTCCATTGTAAAATCTACTTAGCATAAATATCTCAAGGAATAATGAATGATAATTTATGCAGTGTTTCATATTGGCAGATTTGGTTAACGTAGATCAATTCAGTCCTCATTTAACATTGGCAGATTTGATTAATGTAGATCAATTCAGTCCTCATTTGATCCACAGTCATCTATCTGCATAATACTAAAAGTCTCATCTTGTTTGTCTGTCTGTGAGATAAAGGAACTACGCCAAAACGGTACACAATAGCGCAAATATTTTTCAGAATCTTTCTCAGGTTTTGCCGTGATCTTTAGTATCAATTTTCATCACATTTGATATTATATTTCACACGTTATTGATATTTAAAGTTTTTTAAAAGCCAATTGAAAATAATAAATGCCTGTGAGAGTGAGGCTTTCCTAGCAGCTTCCAGTGATGATGTCACAATGCCATCTCACAGTGGTCCAATTACAATGGGATCTCATTTACACAAGCTGCCATGAAGATTCTGAAAACTGAAAATGACATCACAATGTGATCTCTGTTGCTGATCTCTGTTGTAAGGAGAGGGACATAGAGGGGGAGATTTAAAAGTTTTAAAGTGACATTTAAAAGTTGGTTTTCTTCAAATCTGCACTGGCAGTTAGGCAGTTATGATGTCACAATCCCCTACCGGCTACAATGTTTCTATCTCAAAACACTGAGACCTTCACAGCAAATGTCCTTCAGGGCAAGAATCTGCCAGCCTATCCCAGCACAGCAAAGTTTAATGATAAGATTTGGATAACAAAGGGGAAGAATCTGCCAGCCTAACCCAGCACAGCAAAGTTTAATGATTAGACTTGGATAACAAAGGATGGCCTTGTCGGTGGCACCTACATCACATTAAATCTTAGTTCAATTGCATTTTGTTTAAGGTTTTAAATGACCTGCCCAGTTGGGGGCTATGAGTGCGTGGTGGAATATTTCATTGGGGGAGCGGGTTGCGTCGGGGGAATGGGTGAGTGGTGGAATCTTACGTTGGGTAACGGTTTGCATTGGGGTACCGTCAGGGCTATGGGTGAGTGTTGGATTATTGAGTTGGGGTCATGGGTTACGTTGGGGAGCGAGTGAGTGATGGAAACGAGTTCGTTGGGGGAACGGGTGAGTGGTGGATTATTGTGTTTGGGGCAACGGGTCCCACTTGATCTAATATATTATGAAAATGCACTACTTTCAAAAGCTGTTTTTTTAATCTTCAGAGTGTACCCACATTGATAATTGATGTCCAAACATACATTCTGATAGCAGCAATCCCAAGCAAAGAAAGTCAACATTTTAAAAAGCATCTTTTAATGTTGTTCAATCATAGCACAGGACTAGATTCTTTGAACAGCAGGAATAAACAATAATCAAAATGAAAATTAAACATCAGTATTATGTACAAAATTACAAATTAAGTCTGTCAAATGTGTGTGCTATAATCACATTATTGAGTATATGTTGCACAAAATTGTACATGTTTGTATTTTTAAGTCTATGGCAGATAGCAACACTCTCAACTGCATAAATGTACAACAAAGACACAACATTTTTGCAGTGACAAATTAAACATGGTAGACTAAATTTACACAAATCATTAAATTAGCCACAAATATAGTAAACTATAAAATTACCATCTTTTCTTGAGAAAAATAAGACTTTGGTTATTAGTACAAAGCACTAATTTAATCTCTGCATTTTGAATAACTAGTGAGAGGCTCAACAATAAACATCAACGTCAAATATAACATTTAAACATATGACATGCTCTCTCTGGCTGAAAAACACAAATCCAAATAACCATTCACACCTTTGATTTTCAGTTTGGAAACTTTAAGAGGCATGTAATCTGCATGGATTTTTCTTTGTAATTGAACAATGGTTTCTTGTGAATCTTGACGTGTTGGCAAACATTTTGCTTGCTTCAAAGTCACCATCCTCTTTGGTAGGCTGTTTGATCAAATGTAACATCTCTATTAGTCCCAAGAAGACTGTCAGAAGTGTCAATAATGAGCTGAAAATATATAGCTTGACTATTTTGGAATTCAGTCTCTGCCCTGTAATGCCTGCTTTGATCAATGTTAGCCAGGCACCATTGTCATTTCCCACCATGTTCAAATGTAATTCAAGACCAATTCAATTCTTCAGATTATACTGTGAATATCAATAGATAATTTTGTTAATTAATCAATAATAGAGAAACCACAATACCAAATATTTTTGTTAAACAACTGTCATAAATATCTTGGTTGAAAATTGGAGTGGAAAGGGGTAAAACACAATTCTCATTGCACAATATGCATTTCTTTTAGTCCAGGATACCTTGGTTATTAGTTATTAACTCCACTTCAAATCCATTCTCAACCTGCCCAGCAACCTACACTGTCAAATCGCTGTTCTTAGAAACACAGAAAATAGGTGCAGTAGGAGGCCATTTGGCCCTTCATAGAAACATAGAAACATAGAAAATAGGTGCAGGAGTAGGCCATTCGGCCCTTCGAGCCTGCACCGCCATTTGATATGATCATGGCTGATCATCCAACTCAGTATCCCATCCCTGCCTTCTCTCCATACCCCCTGATCCCTTTAGCCACAAGGGCCACATCTAACTTCGAGCCAGCATCAAGATTAATTGTAATCATGGCTGATCATCCACAATCTCAGTAACCCTTCTCCCCATATCCCTTGATTCCACTAGCCCCTATAGTTCTATCTAACTCTCTTTTAAATTCATCCAGTGAATTGGCCTCTACTGTGGCAGAGAATTCCACAAATTCACAACTCTCTGGGTGAAAACGTTTTTTTCTCATCTCAGTTTTAAATGGCCTTCCCTTTATTCTTAGACTGTGGCCCCTGGTTCTCGACTCCCCCCAACATTGGGAACATTTTTCCTGCATCTAGCTTGTCCAGTCCTTTTATAATTTTATATGTTTCTATAAGATCCCCTCTCTTGTATCCCTTACGGAATGCACCCTTAAGCTTATACTAATTCTTCAAAACTAAATTACATATGCCATCAAACTACAGATCTCAGCACAGATACGAAATGCTGGAGTAACTCAGTGGAACAGGCAACATGTCTGGATAGAAGGAATGGGTGACGCTTCGGGTCAAAACTCTTCTTCAGTCCTTCCTACTACAGATCTCATCAGCCTGTCGATATTTCCTTGACGATCTTCCTCACAGTCCACTCCACCTCCAACTGCGTCAGTTATAGAGTGACTCCACAGACTGCTCGGTACCAACTGGTGTACCTGTAGTCATAGAGTGTGATGCAGTGTGGCCCAACTTGCCCACACCGGCCAACATGTCCCAGCTACACTAGTTCCACCTGCCCGCGTTTTATCCATATCCCTCCATACCTGTCCTATCCATGTACCTGTCAAACTGTTTCTTACATGTTGGGATGGTTCCTGCCTCTGTAGAGCATCTCTAGAGAAAAAAACACAAAAGGTTGGTGTAACTCAGCGGGATGGGCATCGTCTCTGGACTGGAGAGAAGGAATGGGAGTCGTTTCGGGCGAGATCCTTCTTCGGAAAACATGGATAGGTGGGGACCTACCTGTTGAATAGTCTACGCCCTGAGTAACTGAATCGGTTCAGATGCAGAAGCTGTTCTCTGATGGTTCCCACGCCGGGTGAATGTCAATGACTGGCAGCAGCCTGCAGATATACACGTCCACCCGACTGCAACAATGTGCCGGCACAGAGCCAGTGATGCGCGCTCCCGGGTCCACACTCCCCGCCGCGCGCTCCCGGGTCCACGAACCCCACCGCGCGCTCCCGGGTCCACACTCCCCGCCGCGCGCTCCCGCACAGCCGGTCCCAGGTCCACACTACCCACCCAATGCACGGACTCTGCTCTGTCACAGCCTTGCACAGCAAGCGGATCGATGGTGTGCGATCAATATTATATCAGACGCCGTGAAGATGCCAAGACATATGGTCCTTCAGCTGCTCGGCATTAAGGGGCAGTGTCCGGTGAGGACACCCCTTAAACACGGGAAGGGGAATCACCCCACGGGCCACATGAGTGACAAGGGCATTTTCTTTAAACGGCTGCGAAAACTACTGGTTACTGCACTGTATGTACGTGGAGAATGTATGCCGAGTTCCTTCACAATGTTTGTGTTGTATATATACTTTATTCTGAATAACGTTTATGTTTGGAAAATCAAATAAGGGCAGCAATGAAAACTCTAGGTGCAGCTCCTCATTTTCAGGGAAGACACATGCCAGCTGTTAGAACAAATTCAATCATATGGTCTTACAGCACTGTGAATATGTGATCTTTTTTCCCATAGTAGAGGAGTCAAGCACCAGAAGGCATAGGCTTGTGAGAGGGGAACGATTTAATAGGAACCTGTGGGGGTAACCTTTTCACATGGGCATGTGGAACAAGCTGCCAGTGGAGGGAGTTGAGGCAGGTACAATAACAAAATTTAAAAGACATTTGGACAGGTACATGGATGGGCGAGGTTTATATGAATATGGGACAAACTCAGACAAATGGAACTAGCTTATATAGGACTTGGTCAGCATGATGAGTTGGGCCTAAGGGTCTATTTACCAGCTATCTGACTATTGGTTATTGTGTTTACATTTATTATTTTGTGGTATTTGGTCATGTTTACATAAACCTTCAAAGAATTACGAGTTGTGCTGATCTGTGAGCCTTCTCTGATTTTCCCCATGCAAAGCCATTCTTTTATGGATGTGAATTATTCACTTCTACCCATCATCATTTTATATGACAGCTTTTTAAAGTACCAATGAGGTACCAAACTACTCCAAATACACTGAATTATATTTTACTGGCAAAGCCTAAAATCTTGTAAACAGAGCAGCGTGTAGTTCAGAGTGCATAGGGCAAGAAATTAGTTGCTGATTATTAATGAAAATAGGTTATTTTGTTTTAGGTATGCATCAGGGCTAGCTCTGATTTGTTATGTGCCTTTTTATATCTCTAGTTTCCCTCTCCTCAACTTTCAGTCTAAAGAAGGGTCTCGACCCGAAACGTCACCTATTCCTTTTCTCACCATGCCACTCATATGCCGCCGAGTTCTTGTGTCTATAATTTTGTGTCTATCTACGGTGTAAACCAGCATCTGCAGTTCCATCCTACATGTGAGATCTGGACCATTATATATAGTTCATTACAATTGATGCAGCTGTAGAGCAGTTGACGGGTTCAATCCTGACCTCGGGTGCTGTCTCTGTGGAGGTTACAAGTTTTTACCACGATGGCATGGATTTTCTCCAGGTGATCAGTTTCCTCTCACACCCCCAAGGCTTGTAGGTTAATTGAGTGTTGCAGATTATCTCTTGAGTGTAGGGTGTGGTTGAGAAAGTGGGATAACATAGAACTAGTGTGAACAGCTGAACAAACGTAAGTGAGGTCTCCGTGGGCCAAAACACACTTATCCATGCTATATCTTTCAATCAATCAATAGTTTGCTCACCACTGAAGTTAACCAACAAGCCTACAAATACTCAATTTAATTATTTCTCCTTTTTTAAACAATATATTTTAAAAAAATAGCAGTGTTCTAATTCTTTAGCATTACTTCTATAGGCAGGGGAGTTTGGAAAGTGATGGTTAGACTCTTCACAATTTTCTATCTCTTTAATTTCCTGGATATATCTAATTCAAGTCCACTGATTTATTAACTTTACAAAATTCTTTGATACACCCACTTTTCCTATGTTGATTCCATCCAATGTTTCACATTCTTTAATTGCAACGTTAGCACTATCCTCCTTTGTGAAGAGAATCACAAGTATCCATTAAATAGAGAATCACAAGTATCCTCACCTCCACATTGGAGAATTAAGTTATTCCCAATAGGTCGTTCTCTATTAAAGTACTGAAATATTCATCTTGTTATTGTTAAGTTTATTGGTTCTTATCTCTGATCAAATAAATTGTAACAGGCACTTAACATCAGAACTGTAAATATTCCACCGCTTCCCATCACCAAGAGCCTTGAACAGAAACAGCATTTTAAGCTTTTAAGAAACTATTATTACATTTGATTGAAGATAATAAATCTATCAAAATATAATGCAGATTATTTCCCAAATTTAGTTTTAATATTGCATTGAAAAGTTTTCCATGCAAGATTTTGAAACCTTGATCCTTGGTACAGTAGATGTACATATACAGCAGCGATTTATATCTATTTTCCACAATTTTGGCATTTGCAAGACTTGATTGCGATGTATTTGACTCTCTTGGTGCGTCCATTTTGACAATATAATTTCAAACTCATCTTTTCAGTAATGGCTTCTTTGCAGCACTGGCAAAATTTGTCCATGCGATATCTTTTGGTGTCATACCTTGAAAAATATTTGCATAAAGATGTAGGACAAGTTAACTTATTATTACAATGTTACGTTAGCCTATTCTTGTACAGTTTTTAATGGCTGAATACTACATTATTACTCAGTATTGCCTTCTGGTCTGACTATGACTTAATTTTTGTCATCTTTGTTTTCTAATCCTTGCATGTTCATTCTCCACCCTGTGTACGTGTAGTCTGCTCTAGCCCTATAACTTTTAGATCTTTAAAGGCCATGATTTGCCTTGAACATTTTTAGTCTAAAAGATGCCATGCAAGTCATTACTGTTGCAGACCCATTATGGAATGGTTTAAATACACTATTTTAGTAATCCTATTTCTTACTTTAATAAAATGTAAGTTATTTCCATCCCTTCAGCTGCTATCTCTATGTTCCTGTCAATACAGCAGTCCAGAGATTGAACCAATTGGCAAGTGTAAAGCAGCAGGAAGTTGCGGTCTGAGTGTAGAATGGCAGGGGTGGGAATGAAAATAAGTACATGACTGTTTCCCGTGGTCAGCTGTGGTGGTTGCCCGCACTACTGCGATCCTCCAAACTGAATTCACACTTACTTATTGCAATCTTCCCAATGGGAGTTTCTGGAAGTCTTTTTAATTGGACTTCATCTTGCACCAAATAATTTACCCTTTATCCTGTATCTGTACACTGTGGACAGCTCAATTGTAATCAAGTATAGTCTTCTCAATGATTGGATAGCATGCAGCAAAAAAGCTTTTCACTGTACCTTGGTAAACAAAATTAAATTACAACCAGCTGGACGGAATTCTGAACATCTGAATTCTATACTGGGGACCAAGCAAGACCTACTACTGCATGCCAAAAACTAAATAACAGGCTTGTCTTCAACCATAGCTAGAAAGAGTCGGTTCTATAGGGCAATGACACCAGTTTAACAAATTGCTACTACTTTTTATCCATTCAACTATCACAATTTCAGGATTATTTGGTATCAGGGCTAAGGGTAGGAAGGAAGGGCGGACGTGCTCCCCAAGATAGTTTGAGATCAAACAGTACAGATGGGGCACAGAACTACCCAGAGACTATTGGTCTATACTCTGAAAATGTTAAACTATCATTTAAATTCAAATGCCCATGAGAATTGGAAACACATTAGATCTGGTTGCAGTCAAAAACAACAAGGAAGTGTGACAATTTAGCAGGATATAAAGCCAATGATTATAGATGGATCTATTTTAAATGTTATCAAGAAAAATTGAACCCCAGGTTACATTTGAACTCAGAATGCTCATCATATAGAGCTTTCTAATGCTCTATACCACTCTTTGTTTGCATACATTAAAACAAAACAAATTTCACTTACCAACTTGCTGATGCACAATGTCCTTGACATCGGTTTGCCATAAAGGTTGCTGTACAATATCCTTTTGTTATTGTTTCATTGAATTTATTGATTGCGCATTGACCTTAGGAAGGGAAAAGTAAATCAGACCATGTTCGAAGTGTGGGTTTGGGCACCTCGACAAATGTGTATACGTTTATTTGTCTTTGAATTCATAACTTTCAAGCATCATTACATGGGTTAAGTTATTAAGTAGTTTATTCTGTAAGTTAACAGAATATCTAGAGGTATGATATTGCATTTCATACAATAAGGAGGCACTGAATTTTCAACCTCTCCCTGGACCAGGCAGTTATTCCGTCCTGCCTAAAATCAGCCACAATCGTCCCAGTGCCGAAGAAGTCTACCATCACCAGCCTTAATGACTACCGTCCTGTGGCCCTCACTTCGGTAATCACGAAGTGCTTCGAGAGATTGGTCCTCCAGCACATCAAGGACTATCTACCACCAGACTTCGACCCCCACCAATTCGCTTATCGCCAAAACAGATCCACAGAAGACGCCATTACTGTAGCTCTCCACTCTGTGCTGAGCCATCTGGAGCAGGGGCAGAGCTACGTCCGCATGCTCTTTGTGGATTATAGCTCAGCTTTCAATACAATCATTCCGGATATTCTCATTGGTAAACTGGTCACTCTCCACCTCCCCACTCTCACATGTGCCTGGATAAAAGATTTCCCCACCAACCGGCCCCAGACTGTGAGACTCGGCCCCCACCTCTCCTCCACTCGCAGGTTGAGTACCGGCTCCCCACAGGGCTGTGTGCTAAGCCCCCTCTTATACTGTCTCTACACCTACGACTGTAGTCCAGCCCACAACAACAACCGCATCGTCAAATTTGCTGACGACACTAATGTAGTCGGACTTATTTCAAAGGGAGACGAGGCAGCCTACAGAGAGGAAGTCCTGAAGTTGACAACCTGGTGCTCAGAAAACAATCTGGCTCTGAACACCAGGAAAACAAAAGAGCTCATTGTCGACTTCAGGAGGCACAGCACCGACTTAGTCCCCCTACACATCAACGGCGGGTGTGTGGAGAGGGTCAACACCTTCCGGTTTCTCGGCGTCCATATCGCTGCTGATATCTCCTGGACAGACAACACGACAGCGGTAATCAAGAAGGCTCAGCAGCGGCTGCACTTCCTGAGGTTCCTCAGGAAGCACAACCTGGACTCTAGCCTGCTACTGACCTTCTACCGCTCGTCCATCGGGAGCCTGCTGACATACTGCATTACAGCATGGTATGGCAGCTGCACCATGGCAGACAGGGAGAGGCTTCAGAGGGTAACTAGGACAGCGCAGAAGATCATTGGTTGCCCTCTCCCCTCCCTGATGGATATCTACATCTCCCGCTGCCTTAGCAGGGCAAAGAAGATCATCAAAGACAGCTCCCATCCTGCGTTTGAACTGTTCGACCTGCTGCTCTCTGGAAGGCGCTACAGGTGCATCAAATCCAGGACAAATAGACTCAGAAATAGTTGCTTTCCGAAAATTATAACTACTCTTAATTCAAATTCACACATGCACTGACTTCACAGCCCAACCCCCGTATATATACACCTGTATATATGTATATAGCACCGCAGAATTGTGCACCTATCCCTCCCCCCCTTCTCCCTTCTGTTTTTTGTTTTTCTGTTTCTTGTTTTTTGTACTAAATTATATGTATGCACTGAGTACGAGCAGCTTTCAATTTCACTGTACATGTATAGTGACAATAAATGGCATATCTCTGAAATACAGTATGTCACAAAATAACCAAAATCAAACGCATATACATCTCAAAAAGCCCAAGATGAAATCATAATTTTATGATCAGTAAATTACCAATTCAGCACCAAAAATACATCAGTACAAAATGTGAAGTGATCAGTTTATGGTCGAGATGCTACAAATGTTCGAAGGGCAGAGAATTATTGCCGACTTGTGTAATGTTCCCTGTAGGTTTCAGGTGCCAACTTCATTGCTGTCCAATAACCATATGAAATGTATTGTGTGGATGTCTGATATGAAATTCCTCCACTTCAATAACATGCAAGGGAAGAGAGATCCATGAGCCCATGCCCAGAAAGTAGATTTTATCAACAGTGAAAATGGAACTGAACAAATATACAATTTTAACAAAAGCTGAGAACAGGTTTGAATTGGATAAGAAAAAAAAAACTTTAAAAAATGTACATCAGGAGCTTAACGTGGGTTTTTGCAAATGGTTCTTGTAATTCCTGTTAAGTTTTTACCAAAGTACAGTCTGATTTGAATTATTTCTGAGAATTTCCTCCCAATCAATCGAAGTGTTGGTCCTTCTCTAGTTAATCAGTGATTGTGTAGAGTCATTTAACAGTGTCATTTTTCAAGACAGTATTAACAGTTTTCAACAAATAATCAATGTTTATGTCAGGTATTAAAAGGGTACCTTGTATTTGATTGCATTTAAAACAGCAACGATTGATATAGATTCTTTGAGACTGAAAATAACAAAATATTAACAGTTAATTTGGTAAATGTTGATCTTTATATATACAGCTTTCAATTAATTGAAGACCTCATAATCTCTATAGATCAAATCTCCTTGACTAACATACATGTTGTTAATCATCAGTTCAGATGGATTCCTAGCTACCAGAATCGTGATATCATTAAAGGCCAAGCACCCATTCAGATTAATAAATTCTTAAACAGAAAATCGGGAAGGAGAAAAGATAATTTTTAACAATTGGTTTAAGTATTTCAGAGTGCAGAATAAAGATTAAAACATATCCAAGATTAAGATAGAGCTGAAATATCATAAGCAACTTTTAATTAAAATTATTTTCATTCTATTCTGAAATATTTGTATAGTGAAAATCTATCCAGCTACACAAAATCAACTTTTTAAGGCAATTGTTAAAAGACAGCATTAATAATGGTGGAGTTAAGGGATATGGGGAGAAGGCAGGCACGGGTTATTGATAGGGGACGATCAGCCATGATCTCAATGAATGGCGGTGCTGGCTTGAAGGGCCGAATGGCCTCCTCCTGCACCTATTTTCTATGTTTCTATGTTACTATAATTAATTTACCACTTCCTGCACTGGATTCATGATGTGTTCATAAACACCTAACATTTCCATTGAATATACTTGAACATAATAGGAAAGCTGCAAAACAGTGCAGCCTCGAGGAATGCAATTTTGGGATTGAGATAAACTGCACCTGCACAAAAATCCCATTCCAGGCATGTTTCATTTGCTTGCTTACGTTTAAATGGCCATAAAAGAAGGTAGTATGATTGCTTCACAGAGGATAAACAATTTAAATAAAAGTATAAATGAACAGTGGTAATAGTCTCCCTAAATTAAATATGAAATTTCATTTTAATCTACTCTGATCACGAGACCATAAAAGACACACAAAATCAATCCCATCAGATCTGAAAAGTATTTTATAAGATTCTGTACTTCTGAAGGACTTATAGAATGATTAATTCATTTTCCTTGATGAGATTGACATGCTTGTAATCAAGACTGATTCTCACATACCTTAGGGCAGGTTTCATCCTGAATGCAAGACTGATTTCTGATTAAAACTCCATACGGTGTGCATGAATATGAAATGCACGGATTTGTAGGATCTTCCCATGTCTCACCATTCTGTGAACAAAACCAGGAGGGCAAAATTACCATTAAGAGTACATCACATCTGTGTGTGCCTATGTAAATATTAATGTAAAAAAAAATGAGATTTCATAGTACAGGTACAACCAAAATGCAACAATGATTTACCTGTTTTTTACACCAGCAAACTTACTGAGCAAATTTATTTTATGCTTGATGGAAAATAAAAATGTTAAGGCCTTAATATTCCTCTCCCACCCTGGTCTGAGCAGAAGATAGCAAATTACTTCTTCACTTTTCCAGGTTATTGTGTGCCTTCAGCAGATCTATATAGGTGCTAACGTTCAATACACGAGCTATTTGTTTATTGGTTCATAAAAAAAATAAGTTTTATTCGCAATGGACGTGGGAGGGTAGGTTGGTTTTTGGACAACTGGTCATCAGGTTCCTAGAATTTCACTTCCAATTCGGTGCCCCTCGGTTATTGTGGGAAACCAGGTCGAGGATTATAAACAATCTTGGATAAACTTGGATCAAGTACATCTGCAAGGACATTTATCCAGTATTGCATGTTGGAGATGCATCGCACAAGGGTGTAGTGAAGTAATTACATTAGGAACCACAGTTGAATAAGCAACATGGAAATGCTACAGGGGCTGCATGGTGGGTGCAGCTAGTAAAGCCACTGCCTCACAGTAACAGAGACCCGGGTTCAATCCTGACCTTGGGTGCTATCTGTTTTTCAAGTTTTCCCTATGACTGCGTTGGTTCTCTCTGGGTTGCTCCGGTTTCCTCCCACATCCCAAAGACATGCGGGTTTGTTGTTATTTGCCCTTGATTAAAATTGCTGCTAATGTGGAGTCAGCGGGAAAACATAGAATTAGGGTAGATTGACGATTGAAAGTCAGCGTGGACTCAGTGGGCCTGATTCCATGCTCTATGTTTAAAATAAACTAACATTGAAATATTACAATGCAGGATTCTGGGCAATAAAGCACCCAAAAGAACACAGAACATAAAGATTTAAATGGAGATTGTTGTCTTGCCAATTAGGAAGCAGAATGCTCTTGTGTTATTGCTTTACTGAATTAATTAATGTTTAATGTTCTTAATTATTTCTAAGCGATTTTAATATGTCAATGTGTCTACTAATTATTTGGACTTTTTAATATTTCTACTGATGGTTTCTAGACAATTTCGAATTAGAAACTATGTTTGTACATCAGCATTCCTAATCTCTTTCCTGTAGCAATGCCATTTCTGATCGGTTCAGGGGGAAAAAAACTCAAAATTTTGGAGTAACTCAGAGAGGCAAAAGTAGGATATAGTCAGAACCGTCTTTCCTCAAAGGTGGACATGTCACCCATCACCACACCTGGCAGCACAATTGTGGCATTTTACGAGGCTTTTAGATAGGCAGTAAATGAAGGGATATTGATCACGTGCAGGCAGAGGAGAGTATTTAACCTGACATCATGTTCGGCAGGAACTTTGTGGGCTGAAAGATGTGTTCATGTTCTATCGTTGTGTTTTTGAACACTCACCTTTCTTGGCCGTCCTAAATAGTCATGGCAACCTGCAATAAAACCAAAATAATTGTTTATTAATAAATGTATAACACCAGCAAACACAAAGTGGTGGAGGAGCTCAGTGGGTCAGGCATTATTTGTGGAAAGAAAGGACAGGCAACATTTCAGATCAGGACCCTTCAGAGACAGAAACAGTCTGACCTCTTGAGTTCCTCCAACCTTTTTGTGTTTTGCTAGATTTCTGCATCTGCAGCTTCTTGTGTCTACACATATAACATATATGTTCTCTTCAAAGTATTCTTGCTGCAAATATTTAATTATTACCTCCCAATGTGGTTTTCTTCAATTAATCATTAATAATTGCTTGCCTAAATTCCCTCATCCCTGGTTAAAGTTAATGGAACTGAATTTCAGAGGTAGAATATAAAGTATGTATTACAATGGAGTGAATCGAGAGCTACTGATGATTAATTTATTTCTCATGGAGATTTTAACCTAATAAAAATAGCTAATCTGGATAAAGTAAGAACACTAGTCAAAATCACCTTCTGATTTATTTTCTTGCATCTAGCTTTAGTGTTACCAAATGAGGAATCTCCCACTATTTCATTGAAGATGCGTGTATTTAAATAATATTGTAACAGTTGCAAAGGATAAGATATTTTCCTTTATATGACAATGTTGATGAGGACTTATTTATCTGGGTCACTGGCTTGCCATGTAAAAGCCAGCAAGTATGAACTGAATTGTTATTCATTATTAGTTTTCCAGCCATGTTTACAGCAAAAAATCATTACCATCATCATGCCGTACAATGCAATGTATGACAGTGAGCACAACTTCTACTGAATTGTGGATGGCCTTTGCCTCGCTAGGAGCTCATCTGCCCTTTGACAGGTCTTGTTTTTGGTCCTGCTGGGGGTTCACTTGGAAAATCGGGCAATGGAAACGGTTTAGTCGCCTACTATCTGACCATGGAACAGGTAGCACGGGATTACATGGCACCCATGGCGGGGGTAACTTCCCCCGACCTGACAACTAATAAATAAGAATAATTGATAATACTCCTTTATTAATCTAATTGGCACACTTGCAGTTCTCCTTCTGCCACTGAAGACATTTGATAAATATATCAGATCTACTAATGTGTCAAACTTAACCACAATTCCATGTTCAAGACCATTGCAATTACAGTTGAGAGTAGGTATGAAAAGAAAATAGTTGTCCCTATTTTGAGAATTAGTCGAATGAAATATTTCTCCAAGATATCTTCACCAAGTAGCAACACCAAGAATAGGTGGCTCACAGCGCCAGAGACCTGCGTTCCATCCTGACCTCGGGTGCTATCTGCATGGTATTTGCTTGTTCTCCCTGTGACTGTGTGTGTTTCCTCTGAGTTCTCCGGTTTTCTCCCATATCCTAAAGATATGTGGGTTTTCTAGGTTAATTGGCCTGTGTAACCTGTCCCTAGTATGCAGGGAGTGGATGTGGGATAACATACAACTAGTGTGAACAGGTGATCAAAGGTCGCCTTGGACTCAGTTTGCTGAAGGGCCTGTTTCCACGTTGTTTCTCGAATCCAAAAATAACTATCCATTAGCTGCGTCCCGCTAAACAATTGAGCATTATGGGAGTACACAATCACATCCCACTGGAGCCTGCAGATATTCCTAATGTATACAACAAACAATGCAAAAACAATTGAAACTTAAACTTCAATAAACCTACTTTCACAAAAAGGAACACATTTGAACCTGTCTTCAGAAAAGACCAATCCATCTGGACAAAAGCAGCCTTCCTCAGCTGGGTTGAACATCTCTCCAGCTTTCACCACACTGGAGGAACAGATAGAGGCTTTGATTTAATTTTACAATCAAAAACAAGGATTTAATAAAATAATATTATAGTTCATGACTGACATGGATATGAATTTTTAGTTGGAACATGCGAGCATTATACTTACTTATGTTCACAATAGTCACTGTTATTCCTTGCACATGGCTTGTATACTAAACCTTCATCACAGATATAATCTTTGGAATTTAAAAAAAAGTGCATCAGTGCAGATATGGACAAAATGTCTAAGTAAAAAGGCATTCAATTTAAATATATATCATCAAAAACTTCTGTCATGTTAGCAAAAGTCTTGTATATCCAAATCTTCATCTTACACATACCTGGAATCCCGCTTTCACCAAATAAGACATGAAACCTCTAATGAAGGTTTTATATATCCGACGCAAGGTTACAAAACAGATTTTAGACACCCTGAATCCTCTCAATTAAGAATTGATAAGTAGGCTGAAGATATAAAGTACTCAAAGTGTAAACCACTCAAAGATGTAATGCTGAGGGTTTAAAGCGCACGTGAGCTCACATTGAGAATATTGTGAGCAATTCTGGGCCCAATATCTGAGGAAGAATGTGCTGGCATTAGAGAGGGTCTAGAGGTGGTTTACAAGAATGGCCCCAGGATGATTGGGTTGACATATGAAGAGTGGCTCAAGGTCTGTACTCGTTGGAATTCAGAAGGATGATGGGGGACATCATTGAGACATACCAGATAACGGAAGTCCTAGATAGAGTGAACGTGGAAGGAATGTTTCCAGTAATGGGAGAGTCTAGAAACAGAGGGCACAGCTTCAGAATAATAGGACGGACTGCAGGAGGAATTTCTTTAGCCAGAGAGTGGTGAATCAGTGGACTTAAGCAGAGATGATAGGTTCTGAATTTATAAGGTAATGAAAAGTTATGGGGAGAAGGCAGGAGAATGGGGTTGAGAGGAAAAGCTGGATCAATCATGACTGAATGTCCTAATTCTACCTTATGGTCTTTAAACCATTGGTCCAAGAAGAGTATTCATTTTTGTTATTTTGGTTAGAAACTGTTTTTTGTATCTTGTCATGTTTCCTCTGTATCTGACAGTAAATATATCTGTTTTCATAAGCACCTAATTATCATCCAAATTTGGGATACTTACTGCATTTTCCATTTGTGTAATTCCTCCAATCCACACACACCCCCACACTTGCACAGGCGGCAGCAGCAGCTTCCAAGCTACTACAGTCAGCAGTGGAATTGAGAACACAGTGGTCAAAGTCACAACTATTGACAAACCGCTTAAGGTCGATCTTCCTTCTGCATTCTCCAAATGGTCTGAATAAAGAAAAAAAAGAAAAATTACAGGAGATAAAAGAGATGAAAATAAAATAATTTGTCACAAACTAACTCTAATAATTTATCACTAACTGTCTTATCTATTCAACCTGAAAAACTAGACAATTAAAATTGAAGCTAATAGAAAATTATGTATTTAGTTGTGTTGATACAACTTTGGTTTTAGTTTACTGATCCTGAGTTTGCTCATCATACAAAGTAAACTGAAACAGGTTTCTGGATTAGTCTCAGATTTAAAATGCAACGTATAATGCAAACAATTACTGATGACTTCCGCCAATTTGCTTACTAATTTGTTTAACTTAATTCTCTAGTTTCCTCTGGCAGATTTTTGAAGACTTGAATCGCATATGACACCATGTGAGCTTTGTATAGATTGACCTCATCATGTGGCTGTGGAATCCTAAGAGGGAGGGGAGTAGTTTAGGGTCTCAACTGAAACTATGGCGACAGTTTAATTTAGAGATACAGCATGGAAACAGGCCCTTCGAACCCATCAGGTCCGCATCGACCAGCAATCCCAGCATATTAACATTATCCTGCACACACTAGGGACATTGTTTACATTTACCAAACCAATTTGCCTACATACCTGTACATCTTTGGAGTTTGGGAGAAAACTGAAAATCGCAGAGGAAACCCACACAGCTCACGGGGAGAACATACAGACTACGTACAGATAGCGCCCATAGTCGGGATCGAGCCCAGCTCTTTGGCGATCTGCTGCTACCTCTGAGATTAGTTCATTAATCCCAGGAGTGAACTAATTTAGTGTGGCACAGTGTGATTAGTTCTCAGGAGATCTCAGGAGATTAAGGAAGATTGGAGGCAGCAAGCAGAGGTGGTTAAGCAATTGCCCTGGGGCTGAGCATGTGCTAGTGCCTTGGGGTTTAGCACAAAGCCATAAGTAGTTGAATGTAGTGGAAGATATGTCAAGTGTGCATCTTCTAAAGGTCATCTCAGTCAACATCCAATTTGACAAGGGTATTAAGGACCCACTCTGCGTACACAATAGGAATAATGTCCGCTTGAAGCAAATGAAAACAGCAACACCCTGCATTTACACCACCAATACAGTAAACACATTTTGCAAGAATCTTAAGATTTAAAATGATCCTGAACCACACGAGAAGATACAAAAGGTGTCCAAAAGCATCAAAAGTTTTAAAGAGTTTCTGAAAAGGGGGAGAGATCATAAGAAGCAGGGCTTTAGGTATTAACGTCAGAGGGCTCAATGTGAATTCATGGCTGCCATTTTCAGTGCAAGAAATGTGCGGGAAATTATCTGAAACTGCAACATTCCCTCAGTTCAGGACTGGATTGTCAAACTGGATATTGTGCTCACGTTTGTGATTTAGAGGCAAGAGTTATACTTAATGAGCCCTAGATAATTAGAGAGAGGAGAAGACGGAATAAATGCAGATGGATGTGCAAATCATCACAATCAGTTATCCTGAAATAAAATAAATGGCAAGAATGAGGTCACTTACTCTCCATGAATGATATCACAGATTGTTTTCACACCGGGGCATGTTGGTGGAGGAAGAGGGGGTCTACAGGGAACATTAGTGGGAGCTGAATCACAGTAAGGTTTACTGCGATCATCAACTTTCCAATCAAATGCAGTTTTGTGACAACAGTCAGAAGGCTCAACTTTGCCATTTTTTCTAATGCATTGGTCTGCAGAGCAGGATCCTAAAAAAGAGATATTATGTTATGAATCAAATTAAGGCACAAATTAGTAAGATTTTGGAATGTATGAATTTATACAACTTTATGGAGTCTTAGAATTCATACCGCATTGGCCTTGAGTGTTGTTAAAGAAGTATTTTTCAGGTACTCTGATCTTAAAGGCATTACGGAGAGCATTAATTACTGTTCGAATGTCAGGAATAAAAATACGTGTGCTGGAGCCTAATTTTGTAATGCTAAATCCTTTTGAATTGTAGGGAAGTTTCACGTTTATTCCATTGACTGTTAACTGTGAAAGGAAAAATATAATAACTATGAAAATTAACACAAGATACAAAAAACATGTTGTATGGTGTTTTGATCATGTCTATATTTGATGCACATTATAGAATTAATATGCCATAAAGTTGTTTCTGGCAATAAAATAAATTGTTCACTTCAAATAATTTGTCAAACAGCTCTACAGTTAATGTGTTCAAAAATGAATATGTGCAGAATATAATTTAACGTGGTTTGTTTTGTTATGTCACGAATTATTTTGTAAGTCAAGGTCTTTGCCATATTATCAGACAGTGAAATGAAAAAAAATAAATCAAGACCCTCATGATGATATCGGGGCAACACAGTTTTGCTTCATTTTTAAAGTTCTTATATTGGATGTGGGTGGTCCCAGCATTTAATGTCCAGACTTAACTGCTTTCAAGAAGGTGGCAATGACCGTATTGAGCAGCTGCAGTTAATGTGTCGAAAGCTCCGTGGGGACATGCTGGGCACAGGTTTGGGATGGTTTTCACAGACTGTTTGGCAAGTTACTGCCTTACATTTGCAAATGGTACACATTGCTTGATGATATGAATAATTAGAGTAGTGCATTAGGCTACTATGTCCCATTGTTTTTGATTATTATTGTATCAAAATTAATCAGGGCAACAGAGTAGCCCTTCGCTCTCCTGACCTATGCCTTGCAAATGGTGGAAAACCTATAAGGTGCCAGAATCAAGTAGATTCTTACTCACTTTCACCTCATCTTTTGAATCATCCGGGGGCCAGATTAATCATAAGTGAGCAAGAACTGGAGTGAACTTTACCAGTTTTGCCACATTTAAACTAAAGATCACTACCTGTGCTGCCCACATCATATGAAATGAATTGAAGAAGCGAACAAAGCCTTGGTTAAACACAAATCCCAGCAACACTTAAGGGCCTGTCCCACTTATGCGACTTTTTCAGCGACTGCCGGCACCCATCAATAGGTTGTTACAGGTCACCGAAATTTTTCAACATGTTGAAAATCCAGCGGAGACCAGAACAAGGTACGACTCTTTGGGCGACTACTGACGACCATACAGGCTTAACCCTGCGACATGTCGCCTGTATGGTGGTGAGTAGTCTCCTAGTCACCCAAAGAGTCATAGCGCCTTGCTGGTCTCCGCTGAATTTTCAACATGTTTAAAATTTTTGCCGACCTATGACGGGTGCCAGCAGTCGCCAAAAAAGTCACGTAAGTGGGGCAGGCCCTTTAAGCAATTCTATGCACCTTAGATTTAGAAAGGCATATTGGCTTTGGAGGCAGCAAATTGTGAATTTATCAAATTGATACTTGGACTAAATTATGAGGCAAGATTATATACACTCTACAGAAAGTCTAAGGCTGGGTGAAAAATCAAACCAAACGTTATAGGATGCATGTAGCAAACTCATCTGCACACACAATGTGGTAATAGTTTGGAATTTCTTGCAATTGCCAATTGATGTGAAAACTTCTAGTTAACAACTCTTAATACAAAGTTAATAGATTTTTGTTAACTAGAAGTCTTGAGTGAAGTCGGACAATTGTAGGTTGAATGGAGTTAGATCAGTCTTGGTATTTTACATGCAGATCAAGCTTAAGAACCAAATTGACTGCATATTTCTAACTTAGAATATTGGTAACAATGTAAAGGAACTCACCACATATTCTCTCCCAGTTGAAATATGCACAACGTTTCCATTATAAGAGATAATTAGGCCTTTTGGGCAAGAGTTCTTTATGAAGGGGATGCAAAAATAATTATCCACCAGAACTGAGAAATTGTACTTTGGGATTTTTTCTTCCACTAGTGTATATGTGCAGTTACCAAAGAAGTCATATGACAAACCGCCAAATGTGGTATAATGAGGGTCTCCCCATACATCACATTCACCTAGAAATAAATAAGAATAAAATGTAAAACCTTTTCCCTTTCTTGGTCCCAACCACCACCACCACCTGATCAGTCTGAAGAACGGGTTTCGGCCCGAAACGTTGCCTATTTCCTTCGCTCCATAGATGCTGCTGCCACACGCTGAGGTTCTCCAGCTGTTCTGTGTAACCTTCGATTCTCCAGCATCTGCAGTTCCCTCTTAAAAAACCGTAAATCACTTACCAGTCGTGTAACTTGTTGTGGGAGGCACCTTTGTTGTTGTTGATGTTGTTTCTGTAAAACCATAAAAGTTGTTCACTAGTAAGTTATAATGCACACTGTTGCTCGATGGATTTCGTATCAGGTCCAATTTTTCATTTTTCATTTCAGGGTGTAGGTTCCACCAGCAATGCAGGCATTTATTGTCAATTCACAATTGCCCCATGTTAAGGATGCAAATGCTCAACCTTCCATCAACATCCTTTTGTGTTTCCATTCATCACATTCAGTTAGATTGTCATGTTAACAACAGATTTTCTTCTTCATGTCGCCTTTCAAATTGCAACATCAATCCAATAATGCCATCCTATCAAAGCAATCAATTAGGAAGAATAATGTGAGATAGAATCGGAGTGATATTTTGTTCAATGACGGAGGAATAAACCAGGTTCCTTTGGAGAGCAACTGTGGGCAAGAAGTACAGTAATCTCGCTGTTACCTGTCAAGTTTGTAGTTGGTAGTAGATGATGTTGTGATCTGAAACTCTGTTGGTGAAGTTATTTCTCAATGGTGATAAGGAGTGATAGAGAATTAAAGAAGGGCTGAGTAGGAGTTCCTTATAGGGAAAGGTATCAAATTTTTTTTTTTATTTATTTTTTTTATTAGAAGTACGGTAAGTTACAATAATACACAACACATATGTCTTAATACAGTTTTTTGCACTGCTTCATATTTTGAGCTTTAAGAAAAAGATAGAAGTAAAGAAGTAAGGAAAGTGTGCAAGAGTCGTGCAGGTGCAAGAGAGTGTTGAGAAAAGAAAGCCCCTTAGAAAAGAAGTTAGAGTAGGAAATAAAGAATGAAAGTAGATCCTAGAAAAGAAGGAAAAAGAAAGAAGAAACAATCGCTCTATTATAACATTAAGCTCCGCAGAGAGGGGACTACCAACCAAGTCTGTTTTTATTGTTGCCAGATCCTGGTACCATTTATTTATTTATTTATTTATTTATTTATTCGTTGAATTATTATTGCACCTCATGCTTGTAATAGCTCCAAAAACGTAGACCACGTCTTTTGGAATTAGTCTGCTTTGCCTGCTAAGAGGAATCTCATCTCTTCCAGATGTAGTGTTTCAAACATATTTGATATCCATATTTTTATTGTTGGTGTGGGCGCATTTTTCCAGAATTTAAGTATGAGCTTTTTTCCTATTATTAGCCCATAACTGGGTAAATTCTTCTGAAACACGTTTAGTTCAGGGTTACCTTCCGATATTCCAAAAATGATCCATTCTGGTTTTGGTACCAGTTTTATTTTCATTCATTTTGTAAAGATATCAAATATTTCATACCAGAATTTTTGGATTTTTGTACAAAAAACAAAAGAATGCGCTATGGTAGCTTCTTGACACAGACATTTATCACAGATGGGTGAGACATTGGGGAAGAGTTAATTTATTTTAGTTTTTGAATAATATAGTCTATGTAATGTTTTGAATTAGATGAGAGTATGTCGTACGTTGATCGAACATTTATGCACCTGTAGTAAGTGATTATCCCAGCTCTCTTTTGAAATTTTTATAGCTAATTCTTGTACCCAGTCTCTTCTAATTCCATCAGTTATGGGTATTTCTATGTTTAAGATGATCTTATATAAGTACGATATTAGATTAGCTGATTCCGCCTTTGTCTTCATTGCTTCATCCAGTAAGTCGGTAGGCATATTATGATAGTCTTTTGTATATTTTTTCAGATAATCACGAATTTGAAGATATTTAAAATATTGATTATTTTTCAAATTATATTTCAGTTGTAGTTGTTGAAATGATAGTAATTTTCCCAATTCATACAAATCTACAAGCGTTTTGATTCCCATTCTTTCCCATTGTATGAATGATTTGTCTATAATTGATGGTTTAAACGATGGATTATTAACTATTGGTATTAAAAGAGATAGGTTTCTTAATTTTAGATTCTGTTTTATTTGTTTCCATGTTCTAATTGTACTATGTATACTTGGATTTTTGTTATAATTTTTGTTATTCAGATGTATTGGTGAGAGGAGAGTCGCTCCTATATTACACGGAGAGCAGTCCTCTCTTTCCATTACAATCCAGTCCACTGCTGGGCAGAATTGTCCAGCAGGTGAATCATATTTTTAATATTTACCGCCCAATTATAATACATAAAATTAGGGAGTGCTAGACCCCCCAACTCTTTCGTTTATTAAGGTGTGCTCTTTGTATTCTATGGGATTTTATAATCCCATATAAAATTTGTAATGTCTGAGTCCAATTTTTTGAAAAACTTTTTTGGGAGATATATAGGTATTGATTGAAATAGGTATAGGATTTGTGGTAAAAAGATCATTTTTATAGCGTTTATTCTGCCTATTAGGGACATCGGAAGTGTTTTCCAGAATTTAATCAAATTATTTAGTTTCATAAGTAAGGGATTATAATTGGCTTTAAACATATCATGGTAATTTCTAGTAATTTCAATTCCCAAATATTTGAATTTTTCTGTGGCTATTTTAAAGGGGAATTTCTGGAGGTGTGTTGAGTCTTTTGGTTTTATCGACATAATTTCACTTTTGTCCCAATTTATTCTATATCCTGAAAAGAATCCAAAGTCCTCAATTAAATTTAATATGTTTGGTATACTAATTTGTGGTTTTGTGATGTACAATAGTACGTCATCGGCGTATAGGGATATTTTGTTATTTGAGTATTTTGTATTATAACCATAAATATCCGGGTGTGTTCTTATTTTTTCAGCAAGGGGTTCAATTACCAGAGCAAATAACAGCGGTGATGGTGAACATCCTTGTCTATTGCCCCTTGATAGTTCAAATTTCGAGGATAGTATATTATTAGTTAGAATTCTAGCCGTAGGTTTGTTATACAATAGTTTTATAAAGTTCTCTCCCAATTGGAATTTTTGCAATACTTTAATCATATAATCCCATTCTACTTGATCAAACGCTTTTTCTGCGTCCAGTGAGATGATAGATAACTCTTGGTCGATGGTGATAAGGAGTGATAGAGAATTAAAGAAGGGCAGAGTAGGAGTTCCTCATAGGGAAAGGTATCAAAGTTGAAGGATCCTCTGTACTTTAGATCGGTGGCTTGAGAATTACTGCTGGAAATAGACAGAGGGAAGGAAGATGGGTGAGTGTATGGACCGCAGCAGAAGGAGGTCTTCAGTGAGGGATAGAATTTAAAGAAACTGAGAAGTAGCATGGTCACATGGAGAGTGGGGATTTATGGAGAGAATATGGGCCGGATAGGTTGTACTGAGCTTCATTAGGGGGGAAACATGATGGATTGAACTGCATCTGGAACTCTTACTGAAACAGAATAAAATTCCAAATGCCCCTTCAATAAAAGACAGTATCCTTGCACATAACTGGCATATTTACCAGAAATTGTTGTTGTGGATGTTGTACTTGGAGTTGTTGCTTCATGATCATAGCAAAATCGAATTCGATAGTCAAGACAGATGTTGAATTCCTCCAAAGACTTATTGGAGACTGTGCAGACCAGTCCTACGTCTAGGTCACAGGTCACATTGTCTGGTGATTCACTTATTGGCCACTCAGGGAACTCGACAAATTGGCACTCGACTTTATTAATTGTACAGTAACTGGAAGGGCAAGCTCTGCCATTCAATATGATTATGGCTGGTGATCTCTTTTTATCCAACCCCCTCGAGACTTTTGAGATTTTATGTTTCTCTACCTCCTAAAATATATTCAGTGATGTTGGCTCTCAAGTGTTTTGATTAGCAAACTCCCCAGGGCCTCACTCTGTCCTAATGTTCTCCTCATTTCAGTCCATAATTTTGTGCCTATATCTTGGGACTGTGACCCAATAGTCTAAGTCTCCACAGCAAGGGGAATCCTTATCAGATCTCTCTGGATTTTTGAAGTTGCAGTGAGGCTTTCTTCCATTCTACTAACTACAGGTGGTTAAACGGACTTGACCTAATCTCTCCGGATATGACAATTCTGCTGGAGCGAAAGTCAATCCGGTCTACTTTCACCGTACGATCTCTCAGGAAGCATATATTTTCTCAGATGAGGAGGTCAAAATTATACAGTCTTCCAAGCATGTTATCATAAGAGACTTGTATAGCTGTATGAATGAATGAATGATACTTCATAATCACACGATATGTCACCGTGAGATTCTTTGTTTTGCATACACAAGGTATGCAAAGAGTCGCCACATACAGGGCACCAACGGATACCAATGCCTCAGCCAGACTGATAATCTCAGGACCCTGCCATCATGATGCACCAAGATCTAATAAGAACTTAGTCATCAAGAACTGCCCCATTCCCAGTCTCCTTATTTCTATTCTTGATAAACAACCGTAAGTCACTTACCATACGATGTCGTTGTTGGTGGCAACTTTGTTGTTGTTGATGTTGTTTCTGTAAAACATAAAAGATGTCACAGCAAGTTACAATGCACACTGTTGCTCGATGACTTCGTATCAGGTCCAATTTTTCATTTTTCATTTCAGGGTGTAGGTTCCACCAGCAATGCAGGCATTTATTGTCAATTCACAATGCCCCATGTTAAGGATGCAAATACTCAACCTTCCATCAACATCCTTTTGTGTTTCCATTCATCACATTCAGTTAGATTGTTATGTTAACAACAGATTTTCTACTTCATGTTGCCCTTTAAATTGCAACATCAATCCAATGATGCCATCCTATCAAAGCAATCAATTAGGAAGAATAATGTGAGATAGAATCAGTGATATTTTGTTCAAAGACGGAAGAATAAACCAGGTTCCTTTGGAGAGCAACTGTGGGCAAGAAGTACAGTAATCTCGCTGTTACCTGTCAAGTTTGTAGCTGGTAGTATATGATGTTGTGGTCTGAAACTCTGTTGGTGAAGTTGTTACTAAATGGTGATAAGGAGTGAGAGAGTGTTAAAGAAGGGCAGAGTAGGAGTTCCTCATAGGGAAAGGTACCAACGTTGAAGGATACCCTGTACTTTAGATTGGTGGCTTGAGAATTACTGCTGGAAATAGACAGAGGGAAGGAGGATGGGAGAGTGTATGGACCGCAGCAGAAGGAAGTCGTCGGTGAGGGATAGAATTTTAAGAAACTGAGAAGTAGCATGGTCACATGGAGAGCGGGGATTTATGGAGCGAATATGGGCTGGATAGTTTGTACAGAGCTCGTTAGAGGGGAAACGTGATGGATGGAAATGCATCTGGAACTCTTACTGAAACAGAATAAAATTCTTCAATAAAATTCCAAATGCCCCTTCAATAAAAGACAGTATCCTTGCACATAACTGGCATATTTACCAGAAATTGTTGTTGTGGATGTTGTACTTGGAGTTGTTGCTTCATGATCATAGCAAAATCGAATTTGATAGTCAAGACAGATGTTCAATTCCTCCAAAGACTTATTGGAGACTGTGCAGACCAGTCCTACGTCTAGGTCACAGGTCACATTGTCTGGTGATTCACTTATTGGCCACTCAGGGAACTCGACAAATTGGCACTCAACTTTTTTAATTGTACAGTAACTGGAAGGACACAGATCTTGCCGTATGGATTCCAGTAATTCAGTATCGCCTGGACTGTATTCAGATGGTCTGTGGTCATTATACCATTCAGACCAGACACCATTACATTTCCAGTCTGGAAAAGGAGAAGCCAAGGTTCAATTCATCTTCCTTCAAGTGTTCATTAAACAAAAGTACAAAATAAAATAGCAAGATACATATTTCTCCATTAGACGATATTTCTCAGCACTGGCCCTGTTTATAGTTGTGAAGATGTGCAGCACCTATTCCCAAATTCCTGAAACATTTTGCCTTCTCTTGAATCACAGTATTTTTGATGACAAGATTCGTTTAATCAAAACTAACTGGAAAACATTCCCATTTCACATATTGAAGGCACATAATCATGAGCCTATTTCTGACAAATATGCAGATCATAAATATTGTATGAACTGGTGGTGAATTCTTGATCAGCACAGTCTAATGGGTAAATTCACTGAAACACAGTCCTCTGAAGGTTATCCATAATTTACAACACAAAGTCCACAGCTACAACTAATTCAAAAGCAAATGGTGAGAAAATGAATTATCTGAGAAAGCTCAGTGAAAGTTGTACGTTGCTGCTTTCTCAATGGCTCACCCAGAGTCCTTGCGCAGACAATCTTGGTGCAAGGGTAAACAACCGTAAATCACTTACCAGTTGTGTAACTTGTTGTGGGTGGCACCTTTGTTGTTGTTGATGTTGTTTCTGTAAAACATAAAAGTTGTCACAGTAAGTTATAATGCACACTGTTGCTCGATGATTTCGTATCAGGTCCAATTTTTCATTTTTCATTTCAGGGTGTAGGTTCCACCAGCAATGCAGGCATTTATTGTAAATTCACAATTGCCCCATGTTAAGGATGCAAATGCTCAACCTTCCATCAACATCCTTTTGTGTTTCCATTCATCACATTCAGTTAGATTGTCATGTTAACAACATATTTTCTACTTCATGTCGCCTTTCAAATTGCAACATCAATCCAATAATGCCATCCTATCAAAGCAATCAATTAGGAAGAATAATGTGAGATAGAATCGGAGTGATATTTTGTTCAATGACGGAGGAATAAACCACGTTCCTTTGGAGAGCAACTGTGGGCAAGAAGTACAGTAATCTCGCTGTTACCTGTCAAGTTTGTAGTTGGTAGTAGATGATGTTGTGATCTGAAACTCTGTTGGTGAAGTTATTTCTCAATGGTGATAAGGAGTGATAGAGAATTAAAGAAGGGCTGAGTAGGAGTTTCTTATAGGGAAAGGTATCAACGTTTTTTTTTTTTTATTAGAAGTACGGTAAGTTACAATAATACACAACACATATGTCTTAATACAGTTTTTTGCACTGCTTCATTTTTTGAGCTTTAAGAAAAAGATAGAAGTAAAGAAGTAAGGAAAGTGTGCAAGAGTCGTGCAGGTGCAAGAGAGTGTTGAGAAAAGAAAGCCCCTTAGAAAAGAAGTTAGAGTAGGAAATAAAGAATGAAAGTAGATCCTAGAAAAGAAGGAAAAAGAAAGAAGAAACAATCGCTCTATTATAACATTAAGCTCCGCAGAGAGGGGACTACCAACCAAGTCTGTTTTTATTGTTGCCAGATCCTGGTACCATTTATTTATGTATTTATTTATTTATTTATGCATTGAATTATTATTGCACCTCATGCTTGTAATAGTTCCAAAAACGTAGACCACGTCTTTTGGAATTAGTCTGCTTTGCCTGCTAAGAGGAATCTCATCTCTTCCAGATGTAGTGTTTCAAACATATTTGATATTCATATTTTTATTGTTGGTGTGGGCGCATTTTTCCAGAATTTAAGTATGAGCTTTTTTCCTATTATTAGCCCATAACTGAGTAAATTCTTCTGAAACACGTTTAGTTCAGGGTTACCTTCCGATATTCCAAAAATGATCCATTCTGGTTTTGGTACCAGTTTTATTTTCATTCATTTTGTAAAGATATCAAATATTTCATACCAGAATTTTTGGATTTTTGTACAAAAAACAAAAGAATGCGCTATGGTAGCTTCTTGACACAGACATTTATCACAGATGGGCGAGACATTGGGGAAGAGTTAATTTATTTTAGTTTTTGAATAATATAGTCTATGTAATGTTTTGAATTGGATGAGAGTATGTCGTACGTTGATCGAACATTTATGCACCTGTAGCAAGTGATTATCCCAGCTCTCTTTTGAAATTTTTATAGCTAATTCTTGTTCCCAGTCTCTTCTAATTCCATCAGTTATGGGTATTTCTATGTTTAAGATGATCTTATATAAGTACGATATTTGATTAGCTGATTCCGCCTTTGTCTTCATTGCTTCATCCAGTAAGTCGGTAGGCATATTATGATAGTCTTTTGTATATTTTTTCAGATAATCACGAATTTGAAGATATTTAAAATATTGATTATTTTTCAAATTATATTTCAGTTGTAGTTGTTGAAATGATAGTAATTTTCCCAATTCATACAAATCTTCAAGCGTTTTGATTCCCATTCTTTCCCATTGTATGAATGATTTGTCTATAATTGATGGTTTAAACGATGGATTATTAACTATTGGTATTAAAAGAGATAGGTTTCTTAATTTTAGATTCTGTTTTATTTGTTTCCATGTTCTAATTGTACTATGTATAATTGGATTTTTGTTATTCAGATGTTTTGGTGAGAGGAGAGTCGCTCCTATATTACACGGAGAGCAGTCCTCTCTTTCCATTACAATCCAGTCCACTGCTGGGCAGAATTGTCCAGCAGGTGAATCATATTTTTAATATTTACCGCCCAATTATAATACATAAAATTAGGGAGTGCTAGACCCCCCAACTCTTTTCGTTTATTAAGGTGTGCTCTTTGTATTCTATGGGATTTATAATCCCATATAAAATTTGTAATGTCTGAGTCCAATTTTTTGAAAAACTTTTTTGGGAGATATATAGGTATTGATTGAAATAGGTATAGGATTTGTTATAAAAAGATCATTTTTATAGCGTTTATTCTGCCTATTAGGGACATCGGGACAAGTGTTTTCCAGAATTTAATCAAATTATTTAGTTTCATAACTAAGGTATTATAATTGGCTTTAAACATATCATGGTAATTTCTAGTAATTTCAATTCCCAAATATTTGAATTTTTCTGTGGCTATTTTAAAGGGGAATTTCTGGAGGTGTGTTGAGTCTTTTGGTTTTATCGACATAATTTCAATTTTGTCCCAATTTATTCTATATCCTGAAAAGAATCCAAAGTCCTCAATTAAATTTAATATGTTTGGTATACTAATTTGTGGTTTTGTGATGTACAATAGTACGTCATCGACGTATAGGGATATTTTGTTATTTGAGTATTTTGTATTATAACCATAAATATCCGGGTGTGTTCTTATTTTTTCAGCAAGGGGTTCAATTACCAGAGCAAATAACAGCGGTGATAGTGAACATCCTTGTCTATTGCCCCTTGATAGTTCAAATTTCGAGGATAGTATATTATTAGTTAGAATTCTAGCCGTAGGTTTGTTATATAATAGTTTTATAAAGTTCTCTCCCAATTGGAATTTTTGCAATACTTTAATCATATAATCCCATTCTACTTGATCAAACGCTTTTTCTGCGTCCAGTGAGATGATAGATAACTCTTGGTCGATGGTGATAAGGAGTGATAGAGAATTAAATAAGGGCAGAGTAGGAGTTCCTCATAGGGAAAGGTATCAAAGTTGAAGGATCCTCTGTACTTTAGATCGGTGGCTTGAGAATTACTGCTGGAAATAGACAGAGGGAAGGAAGATGGGTGAGTGTATGGACCGCAGCAGAAGGAGGTCTTCAGTGAGGGATAGAATTTAAGAAACTGAGAAGTAGCATGGTCACATGGAGAGTGGGGATTTATGGAGAGAATATGGGCCGGATAGTTTGTACTGAGCTTCATTAGGGGGGAAACATGATGGATTGAACTGCATCTGGAACTCTTACTGAAACAGAATAAAATTCCAAATGCCCCTTCAATAAAATACAGTTTCCTTGCACATAACTGTCATATTTACCATAAATTGTTGTTGTTGTTGTTGGATTTGGAGTTGTTGTCGCTTCATGCTCATAGCAAAATCAAATTTGATAGTCAAGACAGACATTGACTTCCTCCAAAGACTCATTGGAGACTCTGCAGACCAGTCCTACGTCTGGGTCACAGGTCACATTGTCTGGTGATTCATTTATTGGTCACTCAGGGAAATCGGCAAATTGGCACTCGACTTTATTAATTGTACAGTAACTGGAAGGGCAAGCTCTGCCATTCAATATGATTATGGCTGGTGATCTCTTTTTATCCAACCCCCTCGAGACTTTTGAGATTTTATGTTTCTCTACCTCCTAAAATATATTCAGTGATGTTGGCTCTCCAGTGTTTTGATTAGCAAACTCCCCAGGGCCTCACTCTGTCCTAATGTTCTCCTCATTTCAGTCCATAATTTTGTGCCTATATCTTGGGACTGTGATCCAATAGTCTAAGTCTCCACAGCAAGGGGAATCCTTATCAGATCTCTCTGGATTTTTGAAGTTGCAGTGAGGCTTTCTTCCATTCTACTAACTACAGGTGGTTAAATGGGCTTGACTTAATCTCTCCGGATATGACAATTCTGCTGGAGCGAAAGTCAATCCGGTCAACTTTCACCGCACGATCTCTCAGGAAGCATATATTTTCTCAGATGAGGAGGTCAAAATTATACAGTCTTCCAAGCATGTTATCATAAGAGACTTGTATAGCTGTATGAATGAATGAATTATACTTTATAATCACACGATATGTCACCGTGAGATTCTTTGTTTTGCATACACAAGGTATGCAAAGAGTCGCCACATACAGGGCACCAACGGATACCAATGCCTCAGCCAGACTGATAATTTCAGGACCCTGCCATCATGATGCACCAAGATCTAATAAGAACTTAGTCATCAAGAACTGCCCCATTCCCAGTCTCCTTATTTCTATTCTTGATAAACAACCGTAAGTCACTTACCATACGATGTCGTTGTTGGTGGCAACTTTGTTGTTGTTGATGTTGTTTCTGTAAAACATAAAAGATGTCACAGCAAGTTATAATGCACACTGTTGCTCGATGACTTCGTATCAGGTCCAATTTTTCATTTTTCATTTCAGGGTGTAGGTTCCACCAGCAATGCAGGCATTTATTGTCAATTCACAATGCCCCATGTTAAGGATGCAAATGCTCAACCTTCCATCAACATCCTTTTGTGTTTCCATTCATCACATTCAGTTAGATTGTTATGTTAACAACAGATTTTCTACTTCATGTTGCCCTTTAAATTGCATCAATCCAATGATGCCATCCTATCAAAGCAATCAATTAGGAAGAATAATGTGAGATAGAATCAGTGATATTTTGTTCAAAGACGGAAGAATAAACCAGGTTCCTTTGGAGAGCAACTGTGGGCAAGAAGTACAGTAATCTCGCTGTTCCCTGTCAAGTTTGTAGCTGGTAGTATATGATGTTGTGGTCTGAAAATCTGTTGGTGAAGTTGTTACTAAATGGTGATAAAGAGTGAGAGAGTGTTAAAGAAGGGCAGAGTAGGAGTTCCTCATAGGGAAAGGTATCAACGTTGAAGGATACCCTGTACTTTAGATTGGTGGCTTGAGAATTACTGCTGGAAATAGACAGAGGGAAGGAGGATGGGAGAGTGTATGGACCGCAGCAGAAGGAAGTCGTCGGTGAGGGATAGAATTTTAAGAAACTGAGAAATAGCATGGTCACATGGAGAGCGGGGATTTATGGAGAGAATATGGGCTGGATAGTTTATACAGAGCTCGTTAGAGGGGAAACGTGATGGATGGAAATGCATCTGGAACTCTTACTGAAACAGAATAAAATTCCAAATGCCCCTTCAATAAAAGACAGTATCCTTGCACATAACTGGCATATTTACCAGAAATTGTTGTTGTGGATGTTGTACTTGGAGTTGTTGCTTCATGATCATAGCAAAATCGAATTCGATAGTCAAGACAGATGTTGAATTCCTCCAAAGACTTATTGGAGACTGTGCAGACCAGTCCTACGTCTAGGTCACAGGTCACATTGTCTGGTGATTCACTTATTGGCCACTCAGGGAACTCGACAAATTGGCACTCAACTTTTTTAATTGTACAGTAACTGGAAGGACACAGATCTTGCCGTATGGATTCCAGTAATTCAGTATCGCCTGGACTGTATTCAGATGGTCTGTGGTCATTATACCATTCAGACCAGACACCATTACATTTCCAGTCTGGAAAAGGAGAAGCCAAGGTTCAATTCATCTTCCTTCAAGTGTTCATTAAACAAAAGTACAAAATAAAATAGCAAGATACATATTTCTTCATTAGACGATATTTCTCAGCACTGGCCCTGTTTACAGTTGTGAAGATGTGCAGCACCTACTCCCAAATTCCTGAAACATTTTGCCTTCTCTTGAATCACAGTATTTTTGATGACAAGATTTGTTTAATCAAAACTAACTGGAAAACTCATTCCCATTTCACATATTGGAGGCACATAATCATGAGCCTATTTCTGACAAATATGCAGATCATAAATATTGTATGAACTGGTGGTGAATTCTTGATCATCACAGTCTAATGGGTAAATTCACTGAAACACAGTCCTCTGAAGGTTATCCATAATTTACAACACAAAGTCCACAGCTACAACTAATTCAAAAGCAAATGGTGAGAAAATGAATTATCTGAGAAAGCTCAGTGAAAGTTGTACGTTGCTGCTTTCTCAATGGCTCACCCAGAGTCCTTGTGCAGACAAACTTGGTGCAAGGGTAAACAACCGTAAATCACTTACCAGTTGTGTAACTTGTTGTGGGTGTCACCTTTGTTGTTGTTGATGTTGTTTCTGTAAAACATAAAAGATGTCACAGTAAGTTATAATGCACACTGTTGCTCGATGACTTCGTATCAGGTCCAATTTATCATTTTTCATTTCAGGGTGTAGGTTCCACCAGCAATGCAGGCATTTATTGTCAATTCACAATTGCCCCATGTTAAGGATGCAAATGCTCAACCTTCCATCAACACCCTTTTGTGTTTCCATTCATCACATTCAGTTAGATTGTCATGTTAACAACAGATTTTCTACTTCATGTTGCCCTTTAAATTGCAACATCAATCCAATGATGCCATCCTATCAAAGCAATCAATTAGGAAGAATAATGTGAGATAGAATCGGAGTGATATTTTGTTCAATGACGGAGGAATAAACCACGTTCCTTTGGAGAGCAACTGTGGGCAAGAAATACAGTAATCTCGCTGTTACCTGTCAAGTTTGTAGTTGGTAGTAGATGATGTTGTGATCTGAAACTCTGTTGGTGAAGTTATTTCTCAATGGTGATAAGGAGTGATAGAGAATTAAAGAAGGGCTGAGTAGGAGTTCCTTATAGGGAAAGGTATCAACGTTTTTTTTTTTTTTTTTTTTTATTTGAAGTACGGTAAGTTACAATAATACACAACACATATGTCTTAATACAGTTTTTTGCACTGCTTCATTTTTTGAGCTATAAGAAAAAGATAGAAGTAAAGAAGTAAGGAAAGTGTGCAAGAGTCGTGCAGGTGCAAGAGAGTGTTGAGAAAATAAAGCCCCTTAGAAAAGAAGTTAGAGTAGGAAATAAAGAATGAAAGTAGATCCTAGAAAAGAAGGAAAAAGAAAGAAGAAACAATCGCTCTATTATAACATTAAGCTCCGCAGAGAGGGGAGTACCAACCAAGTCTGTTTTTATTGTTGCCAGATCCTGGTACCATTTATTTATTTATTTATTTATTTATTTAAAAAAAAAAATTTATTGAATTATTATTGCACCTCATGCTTGTAATAGTTCCAAAAACGTAGACCACGTCTTTTGGAATTAGTCTGCTTTGCCTGCTAAGAGGAATCTCATCTCTTCCAGATGTAGTGTTTCAAACATATTTGATATCCATATTTTTATTGTTGGTGTGGGCGCATTTTTCCAGAATTTAAGTATGAGCTTTTTTCCTATTATTAGCCCATAACTGAGTAAATTCTTCTGAAACACGTTTAGTTCAGGGTTACCTTCCGATATTCCAAAAATGATCCATTCTGGTTTTGGTACCAGTTTTATTTTCATTCATTTTGTAAAGATATCAAATATTTCATACCAGAATTTTTGGATTTTTGTACAAAAAACAAAAGAATGCGCTATGGTAGCTTCTTGACACAGACATTTATCACAGATGGGTGAGACATTGGGGAAGAGTTAATTTATTTTAGTTTTTGAATAATATAGTCTATGTAATGTTTTGAATTGGATGAGAGTATGTCGTACGTTGATCAAACATTTATGCACCTGTAGTAAGTGATTATCCCAGCTCTCTTTTGAAATTTTTATAGCTAATTCTTGTTCCCAGTCTCTTCTAATTCCATCAGTTATGGGTATTTCTATGTTTAAGATGATCTTATATAAGTACGATATTAGATTAGCTGATTCCGCCTTTGTCTTCATTGCTTCATCCAGTAAGTCGGTAGGCATATTATGATAGTCTTTTGTATATTTTTTCAGATAATCACGAATTTGAAGATATTTAAAATATTGATTATTTTTCAAATTATATTTCAGTTGTAGTTGTTGAAATGATAGTAATTTTCCCAATTCATACAAATCTTCAACGTTTTGATTCCCATTCTTTCCCATTGTATGAATGATTTGTCTATAATTGATGGTTTAAACGATGGATTATTAACTATTGGTATTAAAAGAGATAGGTTTCTTAATTTTAGATTCTGTTTTATTTGTTTCCATGTTCTAATTGTACTATGTATAATTGGATTTTTATTATAATTTTTGTTATTCAGATGTATTGGTGAGAGGAGAGTCGCTCCTATATTACACGGAGAGCAGTCCTCTCTTTCCATTACAATCCAGTCCACTGCTGGGCAGAATTGTCCAGCAGGTGAATCATATTTTTAATATTTACCGCCCAATTATAATACATAAAATTAGGGAGTGCTAGACCCCCCAACTCTTTTCGTTTATTAAGGTGTGCTCTTTGTATTCTATGGGATTTATAATCCCATATAAAATTTGTAATATCTGAGTCCAATTTTTTGAAAAACTTTTTTGGGAGATATATAGGTATTGATTGAAATAGGTATAGGATTTGTGGTAAAAAGATCATTTTTATAGCGTTTATTCTGCCTATTAGGGACATCGGAAGTGTTTTCCAGAATTTAATCAAATTATTTAGTTTCATAAGTAAGGGATTATAATTGGCTTTAAACATATCATGGTAATTTCTAGTAATTTCAATTCCCAAATATTTGAATTTTTCTGTGGCTATTTTAAAGGGGAATTTCTGGATGTGTGTTGAGTCTTTTGGTTTTATCGACATACTTTCACTTTTGTTCCAATTTATTCTATATCCTGAAAAGAATCCAAAGTCCTCAATTAAATTTAATATGTTTGGTATACTAATTTGTGGTTTTGTGATGTACAATAGTACGTCATCGGCGTATAGGGATATTTTGTTATTTGAGTATTTTGTATTATAACCATAAATATCCGGGTGTGTTCTTATTTTTTCAGCAAGGGGTTCAATTACCAGAGTAAATAACAGCGGTGATAGTGAACATCCTTGTCTATTGCCCCTTGATAGTTCAAATTTCGAGGATAGTATATTATTAGTTAGAATTCTAGCCGTAGGTTTGTTATATAATAATTTTATAAAGTTCTCTCCCAATTGGAATTTTTGCAATACTTTAATCATATAATCCCATTTTACTTAATCAAACGCTTTTTCTGCGTCCAGTGAGATGATAGATAACTCTTGGTCGATGGTGATAAGGAGTGATAGAGAATTAAAGAAGGGCAGAGTAGGAGTTCCTCATAGGGAAAGGTATCAAAGTTGAAGGATCCTCTGTACTTTAGATCGTTGGCTTGAGAATTACTGCTGGAAATATACAGAGGGAAGGAAGATGGGTGAGTGTATGGACCGCAGCAGAAGGAGGTCTTCAGTGAGGGATAGAATTTTAAGAAACTGAGAAGTAGCATGGTCACATGGAGAGTGGGGATTTATGGAGAGAATATGGGCCGGATAGTTTGTACTGAGCTTCATTAGGGGGGAAACATGATGGATTGAACTGCATCTGGAACTCTTACAGAAACAGAATAAAATTCCAAATGCCCCTTCAATAAAATACAGTTTCCTTGCACATAACTGTCATAGTTACCATAAATTGTTGTTGTTGTTGGACTTGGAGTTGTTGTCGCTTCATGCTCATAGCAAAATCAAATTTGATAGTCAAGACAGACATTGACTTCCTCCAAAGACTCATTGGAGACTCTGCAGACCAGTCCTACGTCTGGGTCACAGGTCACATTGTCTGGTGATTCATTTATTGGTCACTCAGGGAAATCGGCAAATTGGCACTCAACTTTATTAATTGTACAGTAACTGGAAGGGCAAGCTCTGCCATTCAATATGATTATGGCTGGTGATCTCTTTTTATCCAACCCCCTCGAGACTTTTGAGATTTTATGTTTCTCTACCTCCTAAAATATATTCAGTGATGTTGGCTCTCAAGTGTTTTGATTAGCAAACTCCCCAGGGCCTCACTCTGTCCTAATGTTCTCCTCATTTCAGTCCATAATTTTGTGCCTATATCTTGGGACTGTGACCCAATAGTCTAAGTCTCCACAGCAAGGGGAATCCTTATCAGATCTCTCTGGATTTTTGAAGTTGCAGTGAGGCTTTCTTCCATTCTACTAACTACAGGTGGTTAAACGGACTTGACCTAATCTCTCCGGATATGACAATTCTGCTGGAGCGAAAGTCAATCCGGTCAACTTTCACCGCACGATCTCTCAGGAAGCATATATTTTCTCAGATGAGGAGGTCAAAATTATACAGTCTTCCAAGCATGTTATCATAAGAGACTTGTATAGCTGTATGAATGAATGAATGAATGATACTTTATAATCACACGATATGTCACCGTGAGATTCTTTGTTTTGCATACACAAGGTATGCAAAGAGTCGCCACATACAGGGCACCAACGGATACCAATGCCTCAGCCAGACTGATAATCTCAGGACCCTGCCATCATGATGCACCAAGATCTAATAAGAACTTAGTCATCAAGAACTGCCCCATTCCCAGTCTGCTTATTTCTATTCTTGATAAACAACCGTAAGTCACTTACCATACGATGTCGTTGTTGGTGGCAACTTTCTTGTTGTTGATGTTGTTTCTGTAAAACATAAAAGATGTCACAGCAAGTTACAATGCACACTGTTGCTCGATGACTTCGTATCAGGTCCAATTTTTCATTTTTCATTTCAGGGTGTAGGTTCCACCAGCAATGCAGGCATCTATTGTCAATTCACAATGCCCCATGTTAAGGATGCAAATGCTCAACCTTCCATCAACATCCTTTTGTGTTTCCATTCATCACATTCAGTTAGATTGTTATGTTAACAACAGATTTTCTACTTCATGTTGCCCTTTAAATTGCAACATCAATCCAATGATGCCATCCTATCAAAGCAATCAATTAGGAAGAATAATGTGAGATAGAATCAGTGATATTTTGTTCAAAGACGGAAGAATAAACCAGGTTCCTTTGGAGAGCAACTGTGGGCAAGAAGTACAGTAATCTCGCTGTTACCTGGCAAGTTTGTAGCTGGTAGTATATGATGTTGTGGTCTGAAACTCTGTTGGTGAAGTTGTTACTAAATGGTGATAAGGAGTGATAGAGAATTAAAGAAGGGCTGAGTAGGAGTTCCTTATAGGGAAAGGTATCAACGTTTTTTTTTAATTTTTTTTTTTATTAGAAGTACGGTAAGTTACAATAATACACAACACATATGTCTTAATACAGTTTTTTGCACTGCTTCATTTTTTGAGCTTTAAGAAAAAGATAGAAGAAGTAAGGAAAGTGTGCAAGAGTCGTGCAGGTGCAAGAGAGTGTTGAGAAAAGAAAGCCCCTTAGAAAAGAAGTTTAAAAGGAAATAAAGAATGAAAGTAGATCCTAGAAAAGAAGGAAAAAGAAAGAAGAAACAATCGCTCTATTATAACATTAAGCTCCGCAGAGAGGGGACTACCAACCAAGTCTGTTTTTATTGTTGCCAGATCCGGGCACCATTTATTTATTTATTTATTTATTTATTTATTTATTTATTTATTTATCTGTTTATTTATTTATTTATTTATTTATTTTTATTTATGTATGATTGCTATTGCACCTCATGCTTGTAATAGTTCCAAAAACGTAGACCACGTCTTTTGGAATTAGTTTGCTTTGCCTGCTAAGAGGAATCTCATCTCTTCCAGATGTAGTGTTTCAAACATATTTGATATCCATATTTTTATTGTTGGTGTGGGCGCATTTTTCCAGAATTTAAGTATAAGCTTTTTTCCCATTATTAGCCCATAACTGAGTCAATTCTTCTGAAACACGTTTAGTTCAGGGTTACCTTCCGATATTCCAAAAATGATCCATTCTGGTTTTGGTACCAGTTTTATTTTCATTCATTTTGTAAAGATATCAAATATTTCATACCAGAATTTTTGGATTTTTGTACAAAAAACAAAAGAATGCGCTATGGTAGCTTCTTGACACAGCCATTTATCACAGATGGGTGAGACATTGGGGAAGAGTTAATTTATTTTAGTTTTTGAACAATATAGTCTATGTAATGTTTTGAATTGGATGAGAGTACGTCGTACGTTGATCGAACATTTATGCACCTGTAGTAAGTGATTATCCCAGCTCTCTTTTGAAATTTTTATAGCTAATTCTTGTTCCCAGTCTCTACTAATTCCATCAGTTATGGGTATTTCTATGTTTAAGATGATCTTATATAAGTACGATATTAGATTAGCTGATTCCGCCTTTGTCTTCATTGCTTCATCCAGTAAGTCGGTAGGCATATTATGATAGTCTTTTGTATATTTTTTCAGATAATCACGAATTTGAAGATATTTAAAATATTGATTATTTTTCAAATTATATTTCAGTTGTAGTTGTTGAAATGATAGTAATTTTCCCAATTCATACAAATCTTCAACGTTTTGATTCCCATTCTTTCCCATTGTATGAATGATTTGTCTATAATTGATGGTTTAAACGATGGATTATTAACTATTGGTATTAAAAGAGATAGGTTTCTTAATTTTTTAGATTCTGGTTTTTATTTGTTTTCCATGTTCTAATTGTACTATGTATAATTGGATTTTTATTATAATTTTTGTTATTTCAGATGTATTTGGTGTGAGGGAGAGTCGCTCCTATATTACACGGAGAGCAGTCCTCTCTTTCCATTACAATCCCAGTCCACCTGCTGGGCAGAATTGTCCAGCAGGTGAATCATATTTTTAATATTTACCGCCCAATTATAATACATAAAATTAGGGAGTGCTAGGACCCCCCAACTCTTTTCGTTTATTAAGGTGTGCTCTTTGTATTCTAGGGGATTTATAATCCCAATATAAAATTTGTAATATCTGAGTCCAATTTTTTGATAAACCTTTTTGGGAGATATATAGGTATTGATTGAAATAGGTATAGGATTTGTGGTTAAAAAGATCATTTT